>NW_024412467.1:15236377-15331101 GCF_014898765.1 Herpailurus yagouaroundi
CCCTGCGCTCAAAATAAATAAACTTAAAAAAAAAAAAAAAGAACACCCATCTCCTCTTCCCTCACTAACCATCCTCATCCCTTAGTTCTGCAAACTTTGATTTAGCCTTTCAACAGAAGACTGGAGAAAGCTGGTATTACAGAGCAAAGAAGAGATAACTCCAGGGAAAAGGACATGGAGGCCAGAGCTGTCCTGGAAGCTACTAGACCACCAATCATGGCTCCCCATCGCTTCTTACCTTCCATTTTCTCCCCTTTCTCTTGCCTTAAGCTGGTCCTGAAGGCTGAAATTGGCTAATAGACTCGCTTCTCCTCTACATGTTAGTTCTAAAGTTTCCAACAGTTGCTCTTCTAACGACCCCATAAACTGCTTTTTTCCCTTGTTTATGGTCTGTCTTCTCCATTAGGCTGGAAGTTCTATGAAGTAAAGAAGCTCCCAAAGCTTGTCGTCCCTGCTCTCCTGCACTTAGCATGGGACCTGGCACCTGGTGCCACTCAGCGTGCATTTGCCGAATGAAAAATGCATGCATATATAACCCCTAAAAGACAATGGGAGTTCTAGAAGTCCAAAGTCCTTCATGGGCTTGTTTTGAGAACCAAATGACATTGCATGTAAGCAAGTTTGAAAAACATCATAAATTTCTAGTCACATTACATTTTCTGCCCTAAGAAACATCCTCCTTCAGTTAAGCAAACCAACCCGCCATTGTTTTCTTCCTCTCCTTCGTTCACAGGTCGTTCTCTTCAACAAGGAACGATCTCTATACATACCTTCCTTATACCATTCAAACCTTTGTTTCCAAAACCTCACTACAGAAGCACTTCCGTTGTAATGGCTCTGGATTAACTCTAATCACTACAGAATCCCATCTCCACTCACCTTTCCTAATCTTCACATCTCTCTGAAATCTTACGCCTTTGTCGTTCTTGCTCTATGGTCATCAAGATATGTTTGTACACGTGTGCGTGTGCGTGTGTATGTGTGTGTGTGTGTGTGTGTGTGTGTGTGTATGCATGAGTGCACAGCACTTTTTATTGTGGCCATATATGTAACATAAAATTTACCGTTTTAACCATTTCTAATTCAGTGGCAGTAAGTGCATTCATAACGTTGTGCAACTGTCACCACCATCCGTCTCTAGAACTTTTCCCTCATCCCAACAGAAACTCCGTTCTGATTAAACAACAATTCGTTCCCCACTCCCTCACCCTCTGGTAATCTCTACTCTGCTTCCCTTCTCTATGAATTTGCCTCTTTTAGGTACCTCCTACAAGTGAAATTGTGTAAGACTGGTGCTTTTGGATCCAGCTTATTTCACTGAGCATAATGTCCTCGAGGTTCATCCATATTGTAGCACGTGTCAGAATTTCATCCCTTAGGGCTGAATAATATTCCACTGCATGTATTTTTTTTTAAATTTTTTTTTAACGTTTATTTATTTTTGGGGGACAGAGAGAGACAGAGCATGAACGGGGGAGGGGCAGAGAGAGAGGGAGACACAGAATCAGAAACAGGGTCCAGGCTCTGAGCCATCAGCCCAGAGCCCGACGCGGGGCTCGAACTCACGGACCGTGAGATCGTGACCTGGCTGAAGTCGGACGCTTAACCGACTGCGCCACCCAGGCGCCCCACCACTGCATGTATTTAACACATAGCGCCTATCCAGCATTTTTACATAGATGTCCATGCTTCCTCTGTCTTCACAACCGAATTATAAATTTTTTGAAAAGAGTGTTTTAGGATCATACAATGGGAGACCATGAAGAGGCTTCAAGAAGGCTTTAACCCATCATGTTATGAAGGAGGAAGGAGAAACCTAGGAAGGTTAGGTGAGGGAGCAAACCTCACACATCCGCTCAAGCTTCGGCTCCTCGTGACCCCAGCACAGTGGTCATGACACAAAAGCTTGTGAGCGATCCCACTTTCACAAACTTGTTCTGAAGCCCAACACTTACCTGCATTGGTGTATCTGGTTTAAAAGTTGGATTAAGCAATCTGGTGCTTGCTTGGCATTTTTTGAATCAAGCGGACTCCCTTTGTACCTAAGCTAAACCATAACAACAACAGCAAAATGATCACATTTGAGTTAACCATAACTACATAAATTCAGTTCAGGTGTTGCGTGGAAAAGACGTTGCATAGCAAACGTTACTGCTAAACGATTGTGATGAGACACTGTGCTACACGCGGTCTATGCATTACCTCAGGTTCAGTGCCAATAAAGAACAATAAGCTAGGGGTGCCTGGGTGGCGCAGTCGGTTAAGCGTCCGACTTCAGCCAAGTCACGATCTCGCGGTCCATGAGTTCGAGCCCCGCGTCAGGCTCTGGGCTGATGGCTCAGAGCCTGGAGCCTGCTTCCGATTCTGTGTCTCCCTCTCTCTCTGCCCCTCCCCCATTCATGCTCTATCTCTCTCTGTCCCAAAAATAAATAAATATTGAAAAAAAAATTAAAAAAAAAACCAATAAGCTAAAATAGGAAAACCTATAGTCTCCCTGTCACAACGTATATTGAATATTATGAACAAATTGCCATTATAAGTGAGCTTACATTGGTATCGAAGAAAATATAAGACTGTGGGGGGCTTCCCATGTTAGTTAAATGAATGTATGTCAGGGTAAGAGATTCTTCCCAAATGTGCAAAGAAATAACTCTTTAGGGACTTAGAAACAATAGGACATCAAAGGAGGGAACTGAAATTCTTCCAGAGTTCATCCTGCAGACAAGATTACAGGATGGCCTACGTGCGCATCGCTCAAAGATACGCCACCACTCAGCTGACCATCTACCCAAAGCCCACCTCCGCCCTTATCCCAGACGCCTCTCTCATCCAGATGGTCCCCCGCTCCCCTCTCCTCCCGTCTATCATTATAACCGAATCATTGCTTCTGGTAGTTCCGTTGTCTGAGAACACTACCAATGAAACCAAACCATGAGTCTGATTTCCATAGACGTGCATCTGGTCCCACCGTAGCAAATGCACAGGTAATAGCAGTCTCATAAATACAAGCCATAATTCACAAAGGCACTGAAATCAGTGACCATGGCTAAGGCAAATGTACCTCCCCAAAAGAGTGCAGAGAACCCTCACACATAAAGGATATCAACGGTACTGATGGATAACAGGAACTTGTTAAACTCGTAACAAGCTAGCTTTTCATTTTTAGTGGAAAATTACCTCAATTTTTCTTCTCAGGTCTCTAGTGAAGGTTTCGAGGGTTGCGATAATAGCAGAACCTTCTGAGTTCTCCGGCGCAACTGCTGGGGATGGAGTGGAAATGACTTCTGAACAATAAAGAGAGAACATCGGGTAAAACGAACATCTGAGCAGATGGGCCTTCAGAAGCTCGAGGTAGATGTGCTCAGTCTATCAGCTGCTCAGAGGTGGACAGGCAGCTAAGAAGCACAGATACGAGCCGCAGAAGTCCCACGGGGGCCTGGCCGACTCTAGCCGACAAGGCCAGCTTGATCTGAGAGTCCTCGTCGTGAGCACTTCATGCCGCTTCCCACCGAACCTCACTCAAGTGCTCACCTCCTCCAAACTCTCCCAGAATTTTAAATCAGAGCAACTCTGCCTAAGCAGCAGGCAGAGAGAGGTGTTGTAAGAGGTTTTAAAGAGGATGTGATGGGTGGGACATTTCTATGGGGCAACACTGGCATGATGGCTTCTGGGCGCCCCAAGTTTTAGGAGGGCTCGCAAGGGCTCCGGCACTATTAAGGGACTGGCAGGTTGTAGCTCATTTCAGCCTCACAAAAGCCATGTCAAATGGGCTCCGTTGTTCCCCATATTGAACAGAGGGATCCAGTAACTTGTGCAAGCTCCCACCAACAGTGCCAGGATTGGAACCCAAAACAAAAGGCTCCAAGAGAGCAAAGTGGGAAGACCAGAGGCACTTAACCACCAAACTCTAGTATCTCTGGGCTTCCCAGTTTGCTCTCTTGGAGCCTTTCGTTTTGAAATATGGTGGCCTCACTTACGCAGAAGGCCATCCTTCACTGGGGTAGAGTGGATATCTCTAACACAAAAACCGAGCTAATAGCTACCAACTAAAGCAGAGACCCATAATTTTAGGAGCTTTAGGCCCTGAAAACTGCCATCAAGAAGAGTAAAGAGGCAGACATCAACCTGCTAGAAGGACTAGAACATGCTAGAAGTACTTGCTTTGATCTCTAATTTGTGCAACAATTTACTTGTCTTTGAAAGGACAAAATGCTTCAAAATGCTTTGAAAGGACAAAATGCTTGTCTTTGAAAGGCAAAAGCCACTGTGATCTTCAAACTGTAACCCCCTTGGAGTGCGTGCAGGAGCATTCAGTGCTCACAAATCTGTCCCATTCTTGCTTGAATGGCTGGCCGGGCACATAATGTCACCTGCTAAGCCCGTTTCTTCCGTCACCGAGGAGGGGGATTCCGGAGCATCGCCTTCTTCCAGTTTTGATTGTTTGGACTTAGCGAAACTGCCTCCTGATAGGTCTAAAAGCAAGCACAGCACATTAACGATGGCACACCCGTTCCTTCTGTCCCAAATTTTATCTCGTCCTCTTCTTACCAGTTAATACCCAACCTTGGTGAGCAGCCAGCGACACTTGTTCCCTGTGACTCATTACTTACCGGTGACAGCACCAGCATCAAAGCATGACGCGTACTGATGCCAGAAAGAGGACACATGGGAACAGGCACCCCTTCGACGAGCCCTGTAACATTTAGGAACGGCCCGCTTAGCAAGGGACAGGCTGATCCAAATGAAAAGCAGCAGTGGTTAGCATCAAAAGCGCTGCCAGGGCTCAGGCTGAACTGGGAGGTAGCAAGGTAATCTGAGCAGATGGGCCTTCAGAAGCTCATCAGATGGCCCTGCGGAGCGCGCCACCTGCTGGCGACGCTGGAGCTTTACTGCTGCGCTGAGTGTCGCCTCCTAGAGGAGGTCATCTTGGCTGCTCACTAGCTGCCGTGACTCTGAGACCTTCAGCTTCTGAGATGTAAATATAGATCCTCTTTTCAATTTGGCAATTACTCGGTATTTTCTATCTGATGTCCGCTTTCATCCCACACATGTCCTTGCCCCATCTGCGCCCTCCCAGTCTTAGCAGTGGCACCACCCCTGTCAACAGAACCCTCGAATCAGGCTCAACTCCTGTGTTTCCTTACCATCCACGTCTCCTCCATCATCGAGGTCCTGCATACAGAACGAACCCATCCCTCTTTCTACATTCCCACACCATGACCCTGGTCCAAGGCCATCCTCCCCGGAGGACCTCATCAGTCTCGTGCCTCCAACGGTATTGCCTCCCAAATCTCTCTCCTGCCTGAGCTCCACGAAGCAGCAAACTTGTGTTTCCAACTGCTTGGTCAACCACTCCACCTCGAAACCCACTCTATTCTATTCTTCCCACCCCAAGCGCTTTCTTCCCCACCGTGCACTTAGCCCCGCTTAGCTGTGAAGTCATGTGGCTTTGCCCCTTCTCCCCACTGCTCTTTTTCCCCTCTGAAGTGGAAAAATCCAAATTCATTACTCAATAAATACTGTGTGTAACGAGCTGTACGATATGGTGCTGTAGGGGAGAAGCAAAGACACGAGTTTCTCTTTCCGTGCTCTGCTTCTATTCGTGGTCTCCCTGGGGTGGGGAGGGGGGCCTCAGACACCCCACGCATGTTCTCATCTCAAGGTCTTTGGTTCTTGCTGCTCCTCGGACTTGAATCCTTTTCCTCACGGATCTGCCCTGAGCTTTCCTCTGGGCGACCGACGTAAAGTTTCAGTACAACCCCCCCAGCTTTGAAATCTCTTTCCATGTTTTTCCTAGCCTCTATCACAACGTAACACAGTGCGTGTTTTACTTTTCTTGTATATTATCTGCCCTCCCCGCCCCTCCTCCCAACACACACACACACACACACACACACACTGGAAGGTAAGCTCCACTGAAAGCGGGCATGTTTTTTTTCCCCCCCCCCCCCCCCCCATCAGAATAACACTTAGCAAAGTGCCTGGTCTGTAGTAGACACTCAGGAGATGTTCATTGAATGCGTAAATAAGCGAATGCCAAAAAAATCTAAGTTCCTACAAAAAACAAAAAACAAAAAGATGTAAGATACCTTAGGAGTTCCTAAGACGGCAACGGAGGGAGACCCGGAACTCCCTCCTTCATAGACACACACACATTTTCAGAACAATTCCTTCTAAAGAATGGTGGGCTGACTAAACAGCTTTTGCACAGCAAGAGAAAGGGAGACACAGCAATGAAGGGACTCCCCTCTGCAGTGGGGAGGGAAAGTACTAAGGGAAGGGGAACAGATTTGTCTGCTCCGGGGCACAGAATAAAAGCTGTGGTTTAAAAGGGCAACTAGAATATAAAAGATCTAGCCTTAGGAACCTGCCAAACGAGGGGGGACGGGGCTGCTGGAACTCACTCTGGATCAGAGGGGCTGGTGAGCGCCATGGTTTACATTCCCCTTCTACCTTGATAGCACAGATGGAAGCAGGGTTGGGCTGCCAGAGCTGACCTACCTCCACACCAGCCGCGGCCCCAGCCCTCCCATCAAGGGGGTGCCAGTGGAGCACACAGCAGACACCCCTGATCAGCAGTCACTACAGCTCTGGCGGTCTCACCAAGACGCAAAACGCCCTGGAACACTCCAGGCCTGAACCACTTCACCTCCAGACAACTTGCCGGGGCACCTCCCTCCACCTCGGGGCCCTTGCCTGCTTCGGCTCCGGCTGCCCCAACAGAGTACCTTCCGCGTGGAGGCACCCAGGACACCCCAGTCTGCACCCACTTCGGTTTCAACTATCCTGCCGGGATGGCCCTCTACTTACAACGCCTGAGGATGTAGAGAAAAAGGAACCCTCTTGCACTGTGGGTGGGAAGGCAAACTGGTGCAGCCCCTGTGGACAACAGTACGGGAGTTCTTCAAAAAGTTAAAAACAGAACTACCTGATGATCCCGTGATAGCACTATTGGGTATTTACCACCAAAATACAAAAACACTAATTCAAAGGGATACATGCACCCTTATGTTTATAGTCAAATTACGGAATCAACCCAAGTGCCCATCAATTGATGAATGGCTAACGAAGAGATGGTGTATACACACACACACACACACACACACACACACACACACACACAATGGAATATTAGCCATAAAAAAGATCAGCCATAAAAAAGAATGAAATCTCGCCTTTTGCAATGACATGGATGGAGTTAGAGAATACAATGCTAAGCAAAATAAACCAGGCAGAGAAAGACAAATTTCATATGATTTCATTCATATGTGGAATTTAAGAAACAAAGGAGTAAAGAAAAAAAAAGAAAGAGAGACAAACTAAGAAACAGACTCTTAACTATAGAGAACAAACTGGGGCACCTGGGTAGCTCAGTTGGGTAAGCATCCAGCTGTTGATTTCAGCTCAGGCCATGCTCCCAGGGTCATGGGATTGAGCCCCACCATTAGGAGGCTTTGTGCTCACAACAGACAGCCTGCTTGGGATTCTCCTGCTCCCTCTCTCTCTGCCCCTCCCCTGCTCACATGCACTCTCTCTCAAAATAAATAAAGTTAAAAAAAAGGAGAACATCCATAATGTTTACCTCTGTTTATATTGAGCAGTTTGGGTATTACAGGTATAATTATTTTATATTATCTATCAGCAGATTTCTCATCAGATAATTTGCAGGCCAAGAAAAATGGAATGCTATGTATAAAGTGCTGAAAGAAAAAAAAAGGCCAACCATGAATACTTGACCTAGAAAAGTTGTCCTTCAGAAAATGGAAAGAGAGATAAAGACGCTCCCAGACAATTAAAAGCTAAGGCAGCTTATCACCACAAGATCTGCCTTACAAGGAATGCTGAAAGTAGTTCATCAAGACAAAAATGAAAGGATACTAATTAGTAACGTGAGAACATGTGAAAATATGTCACATTTTCAAGTATGTATATAGTCAATATCAGAATATTGTAATATGGTGGTATGTTAATCACTTAACTCTAGTACAAAGAATGAAAATATCAGAAATAACTATACCCATAATGTAATGTGTGCCCAATAGGAACAGAGATAAATTGTGACGACAAAAACATAAAATTTGGGGGAATTTGTATGGAATAAAACTTAAGTTGTTACCAGCTTGAAACAGACTATTAGATATCTAAGACCTTATATGTAAGCCTCATAGTAATGACAAAGCAAAACCTATACAAAAGGGAATATACAAGCATCACCAATTCACAAAAGAGAGGAAGAGATTAACAAAGGAACTACAAAGCAGCCAGAGAACAATAAGATGACATTAGGAATTCCTTACCTATCAATGGCTAAATGTAAATAGACCGATTTAAAAAATGGGCAGAGGATCTGAATACACATTTTTCCAAAGAAGACATCCAGATGGCCAACAGACACATGAAAAGATGCTCAACATCAGTCATCATCAGGGACATGCAAATCAAAACCACAATGAACTATCACCACACCTGTTAGATTGGCTGAAATCAGGGAAACAAGAAACAAGTGTCAACAAGGAGATGGACAAAAAGGAATCCTCATGCACTGTTGGTGAGAATGTAAACTGGTACAGCCACTGTGGAACCAGTATGGAGGTTCCTCAAAACATTAAAAATAGAAATACCATAGGATCCAATAATTCCATTACTGAGGGGCATTTACCCAAAGAAAATAAACTGGAAGAGATCTATGTACCCCTACGTTTATTGCAGCATTATTTACAACAGCCAAGAAATGAAAGCAACCTAAGTATCCATCAATAGACAAATGGATAAGGAAGGTACGAGGTGTGTGTATATTATATGTGGCATTTAAGAAACACAGCAGATGAACATAGGGGAAGGGAAGCAAAAATAAGATAAAAACAGAGGGAGACAAACCATAAGAGACTCTTAAATAGAACAAACCGAGCGTTGCTGGAGGGGTCGGGGGATGGGTTAAATGGATGATGGGCATTAAGGAGGGCACTTGTGGGGATGAACACTGGGTGTTATATGTAAGTGATGAATCACTAAATTCTACTCCTGAAATCATTATTACACTATATGTTAGCTAATTTGGATTTAAATTAAAAAATAAAAAATAAAATATATAAAGAAGTTATAAAACTCAACACCCCCCAAAACATATAATCCAATTAAAAATGGGCAGAAGAAATGAGCTGAGAAGGACTCCCGACACTCAGCCAGCAAGGAAACAGAAGACCAAATCCTCCAGCTATGTGGAACTGAATTCAGCCAACAACCTGAATGAGTTTTCAAGTGGATTTTCCTCCAGAACCTCATCCTCTGGCACCTTGTTCGGCCTTGGGAAACCCAGAGCAGAGAACCCAAAGCAGCCCCCACCCTCCTGATCTACAGAACTGTAAGATAATAGATCTGTATGGTTCCAAGCATGTATTTGATCTGAGTGGTTTTAAGTTTGCGGTAACTTGTTATGGTAGCAATAAAAACCTTATATGTAGAAGACTAAAAAAAAAAAAAAAAAATTGTTTTTTAAATAGGCCAAAGAAATGAACAGATATTTCTCTGAAGAAATACAGATGGCCAACACACGCATGAAAGATTCTCAACATCACTCATCAGAGAAATGCAAACTGAAACTACAATGAGGTATCACCTAACACCTGTCAGAATCGCTGAAATCAATAACACAAGAAACAAGTGTTGGTGAAGATATGGAGAAAAAGGAACCCTCTTGCACTGTTGGTGGGAACATAAATTGGTGCCGCCACTATGGAAAACAGTATGGAGGTTCCCCCAAAAGTTATAAATACATACATACGTACATATACACATAAATAAAAGGGAGGCCTGGGTGGTTAAGTCAGTTGAGTGCCCGACTCTTGATTTCGGCTCATGTCATGATCCCAGGGTCGTGGGATTGAGCCCCACATCAGGTTCTGCACTGAGCATGAAACCTGCTTGGGATTCTATCTCTCTTTCCCTCTGCCCCTCTCCCCTGATTGCACACACTCTCTAAAATAAAATAATAATACTTAAAAATAGAGCTACCCTACAATCCAGTAACTACACTACTGGGTATTTGTGAAAAAATACAGAAACACTAATTTGAAAGGGGTACATGCAAAAAAAAAAAAAAAAAAAAGAGAGAGAGAGAGAGAGAGAGAGAGAAGGCCAAATGAAGAAATCTACTCTTAACTATAGAGAACAAACACGGTGGCCAGAGGGGAGGTGGGTATGGGGATGCATGAAATGGGTGATGGTGCACTTGTCACGATGAGCACTGGGTAATGTATGGAAGTGCTGAATCACTATATTGTACATGTGAAACTAACATAACACTGTATGTTAACTATACAGGAATTTAAAATAAAAAAGTTCTATTAAACATTTGATTAAAAAATAAAATGAAAATCATATCAAATGTCATTTCCAACTATAATGGTATAAAACTAGAAATCAATTACATCAAATAAGGAAAAATAGAAAAAACAAACACATAGAAGCTAATAACATGCTATTAAACAACCAATGGCTCCATATAGAAATCAAAGAAAAATTCAAATAATGCTTGGCGACAAATAAAAATGAAAACACAAGGATCTAAAATTTTTGCATTGCAGCAAAAGCAGTTCTAAAGGGGAAGTTTATAGTGACATAGATCTACCTAAAAAAAACAACAAAAATCTCAAATAAAGAGTGAAAGATTACACCTAAAGAAACTAGAAAAAATAAAGACCAAAGTAAACAGAAAAGGAAGATTAGAGCAAATATAAATGAAGTACAAGCAAAATTTAAAAGCTCATTGAAACCTAGAATTGGTTCCTTGAAAAGACAAACAAATTGATAAACTGTGAGCAAGTTTATCAAGCAAAACTTGAAAAATATGAAAAAAAAAACCCTACTGATACCACAGAGATTAAAACAAATTATAAAGGAATACTATAAAAAGTTCTATGAAAACAAATTGGGCAAACCAGGAGATGGGTAATGCCCAGAAATATAAAATTTAGCAAAAATTGAGTAAGGAAGAGAGAAAATCTGAAGAGATTGATTACAAGTAAGGAGATAAATAAGTAGCCCAAAACTTCCCAACAAGCTAAACTTTATGACCACATGACTTTACTGGTAAACTCTATCAAAGAATATTAATCCTTGAGGTGCCTGGGTGGCTCAGTAGGTTAAGCACCGGACTCTTGATTTCAGCTCCGGTCATGATCTCACTATTGTGAGACTGAGCTCCATATTGGACTCCAAGCTGAGCAGGAAGACTCCCTGGGATTCTCTCTCTGCCTCTCTCTCTCTCTCTGCTCCTCTCTTGCTTGCGGTCTCTCCCTCTCTCTCAAAATAAACAAACATTTGGAAAAGGAAAGAATATAAATCCTCCTCTCAAACACTTCCCCCAAAACAGAAGAGGAGAGCACATTTCCAAATTCATTTTATGAGGCCAGTGCTACTATAATATCAAAATCAGAAAAAGAGGCCACAAGAAAATTATAGGCCAGTGTACTTGATGAACATAGATGCAAAACTCCTTAACATCATATTACCAAACTGCATTTACCAACTCATTAAAATGGTCGTCATGATCAAGCACGATTTATTCCGGGGATGCAACAGTTCAATATCTGCAAACCAACAGGATACGTAACATTCACAAGAGGAAGGATCAAAACCATATGGTCATCTCAACAGGTGCAGAAAAAGCATTTGACAAAATACAACATCCATTCATGTTAAAAAGTCTCAACAAAGTTAGTTTGGAGGAACATACCTCACATCACAAAGGCCGGTCATGAAAAACCCACTGTTAACATCACACTCAATGGTGAAAAAGTGAACACTTTTTCTCTAAGATCAGGAATAAGACATGGATGTCTACTCCTACCACTTTCATTCAACCCCGCACTGGAAGCCCTAGCAGTCACAACTGACAAGGAAAAGAAATAAAAGCATCCATACTGGTAAGGAATAAAACTCTACTCACAGATGGCATCAAAGATACTAGGGATATAGAAAACCCAACAAAACCTCTACCAAATATGCTCAGAATGACTAGATTTAGCACAGTTTCCAGAGACGGAATATATGCAAATCTTCTGCATTTATTATACACTCATAAAGTAGAAGAGAAATTAATAAATCAATCCCATCTATAATTATACCACAAAGAACTTACCTAGTAAAACAAACGTAACCAAGGAGGTGAAACACCTGTACACTGAGAACTGTAAGACATTGATGGAAGAAATTAAAGACAATATAAATGCCAAGATATGCCATGTTCATGGACTGGAAGAATTAATATTTGTTAAAATGTCCATACTACCCAAAGCAACCTATAGATTCAGTGTAATCCCTATCCACACGGCAACAGCATTGTTCACACATCTCAGAACAAATGATCCTAAAGTTGATATGGAACCACGCAAGACTGCAAAGCCAAAGCAATCATGAGAAAGAAGAACAAAACTGGAGGTATCACAACAAGGTACAAATCACTATCTTTAAGAGATACTTTCACTCTCATGTTCACTGCAGCATTATTAACAATAGCCAAGACATGGAAATAATGAAAGTGTCCGTCAGCAGATGAATGGACAAGGAATATGTGGCATATATACACTATGATATATCATTCAGTGATTAAAAGATGGAAATCCTGGCATTTGTGACAATATGGTTGGACCTGAAGGCACTATGCTAAGTAAGCCAGATAGAGAAAGTATTGTATGATCTCTATCACTATATGATGATGCATGTATAATCTAAAAAACCGAACTCCTCAGAAGATGAATTGTTGGTTTCCAATAGTGGGGGTAGGGAGGAAATGGATGAAGTTGGTCAAATGGTATATACTTCATGGTCAAATGAGGTTATAAGATGAATACGTTTGGGGAATGTAATGTATAGCATGATGACTACAGTTAGCAATACTGTATTGAATATTTGAAAGTAGCTAAAAGAGTATATCTTAAAAAAATTCTCACACACAAAAAAACTATTTGAAGTAACCTATGTATTGACCTTATTGTGGTAATCCTTTTGCAACATATACATATATCATATTGTATACCTTATTCATTATTTGTCAATTAAATCTCAATAAAGCTGGAAAATAAAATTTATAGAAGCATAAAATTTCCTTGAACAACTATGTCAACCTTAAAGAAGAGTCAAGAGGATCAACTCTCCCTATTAGATAGCAAGATGTGCTATGAAATTAGAGTAATAAAAAAAAGATAGTATTAGTGTGATAATCCAGACAGACCTATGAAACGCTAAGGAGCTCCCAGAGATTGACCTACATTTATATGGGAACTTAATATTTGACAGAAAGCATCTTAACACCAGGGGAATAATAAAAATTATTTAGAGGTGACACAAAAGACTTAAAATCACTAAATGATTTTAACATCTGGATCATTACTAAAGCCATATGAAACTAAGAAATCCACCTGGATAAGAGATTTCAGTGTGTAAGACAGAAGTCTAAAATTAAAAGAAAATTAAAAGAGTATCTTGGTTATCTAGGGAAACAGATAAGCATTACCAAAGGGGGGGAAAAAAAGCAAACAAACCCAAATAATTGGGTTACATTAAAGTTGAGCAATCCTGCCCTGTAAAGAAACTTAACACAATTTTAGTAGGCAGACAATAGATTGGAAGATGTTTGCAAAAAGATAAAAGATACAAAAAGATAAAGCAAAAGAGATTGACATCTAGAATATTCAAGCAGCTACTTTAAAAAAAGACAAGACAGAAACCTCAATGAAAAAGAGTGCAAGAGATATCAAAAGGAATTTACAGAAGAAGAAACCCTAAAGACACACAAGCATATAAAGAGATATCTAGCTTAGTTATCAGAGAAATGGAAATGTAAAACAATGAAATATCAGGTTGCCCTATTAGACTGACAAAACTTGGAAAGCTGCGTAATGCCAACTATTAGTGGGGGTACAGAAATTTAGAAACACTTTGTACTTCTTGTGGGAATTTATAATCATACCATTCAGGAGAGCAATTAATCTCATTAGGGTGCATAAGAAGATACACATAATGGTGTCCATTACTTTTGATGATGACATGGAATTAAAAGTCATTGGTATCCATTACTGAGAGAGGATAGGCAAAGTGTAGTAGATACATAACAGGAGTACTAGAGCAATGAATATATATCTTAAAAACTGCTGAGTAAAATAAGAAATGAGATATAACAATACTATTTACATAAAATTACATGCATTTACTTTACTATTTTATAAGAACATATATAAACAAAGGTTGAGTATTAAACATTTTACAAGGTGAGGGAAATGGGGAGATATTGGTCAAAGGGTACAAACTTCCAATGATAAGATTAAGAAATTCCGGGGATCTAATGTACAGCATGGTGATTTTAGTTAGCAATATACAGCATGGCGATTTCAGGTCAGATTTTAGTGTTATATACTTGAAAGTTGCTAAGAGAGTAGGTCTTAATTGTTCTCACCACAAAAAAGAAAATGGTAGGGGTGCCTGGGTGGCGTAGTCGGTTAAGCGTCCAACTTCAGCCAGGTCACGATCTCGCAGTCTGTGAGTTCGAGCCCCGCGTCGGGCTCTGGGCTGATGGCTCAGAGCCTGGAGCCTGTTTCCGATTCTGTGTCTCCCTCTCTCTCTGCCCCTCCCCCGTTCATGCTCTGTCTCTCTCTGTCCCAAAAATAAATAAACGTTGAAAAAAAAAATTAAAAAAAAAAAAAAGAAAATGGTAAATGCTCTGATGTAATCATTTTCCAATATATAAGTGTATCAAATCAATGTGTATTCTACCCAGTGAAAATTTATTCAAGAATAAGAGGCATTTTCATACAAGCAAAAATTGAGACATTCATTCCTACAAGCAGACCTTCACAAAAGATATATTTTAGGCAGAAAGAGGTCCCCAAAAATGTGGAAGTGTAAGACACAGGAAAAATGTAAGCAAAATGGTAAATATATAGGTGTATAAAACTGGACATTACTACATAAAACAATGTCTTAAGGTTTAAAATTAAAATAAAGGACACTACCACATGTTGTGGTTGGGGCAGGCTAATGGGATTCAAGAGTCTTAAGTTCCTATACATAATCTAGGAGGAAAATAATGTTATTGATTAGACTTTAAAAAGTTATGTATGTTATGATTTCTAAGTCAACCAGTAAATGAAAAGAAATAGAGTATATAAATGATTAGAAGAAGAAATAGAATTAAGAATAAAATACATAAAATGCTTAAGCAAAATGAGAAACACTCAAGCAAAATAATATGAGAAACAAACAAAATGTTTGGGTCACACAGAAAGTACAAAATATATTGGTAGATACAACCCAAATACAGGAGTATTACATTAAATGTAAATGGACTAAATACTCCAGTAAAAATACATACTATTATATGAGGGCTGGGGGAGTCCAATTATAGGCTGCTTACAAAGGATATCTGTAACATGAGTATATATATGTTATGCATAAAAGGATAAAAAACTTATACCATGCCAATGCTTAACAAAAGAAAGAAACTTCAAGACAAAAACATTACTGAATATAAAGGCAGTCACTTTGTAATAAAAATTTCAGTATTATGTGGATACACCATTTTATATTCATAAGAACCTAAATATATTTTATACAAAGCAAAATTGAACAGAACCAGAAAGAGAAATTGGTGAGTCCACAAACATAATGAGAGGTTTTGACGTACTACTCTCAACAACTGATAGAACAATTAGACTGAAAAAAATTAGTAAGAATATAAAATTTGAAGAACATAGTTAAGAAAAGTGACTTAATGGATGTACATTTGTATAGAT
Organism: Herpailurus yagouaroundi; assembly: GCF_014898765.1. NCBI lineage: Eukaryota > Metazoa > Chordata > Mammalia > Carnivora > Felidae > Herpailurus > Herpailurus yagouaroundi. The sequence goes on from NW_024412467.1 coordinate 15,252,166, forward strand.
ATTACAGTAACTGTGAAATATACTCTCTTAACAAGTTAGCTTTTTAAAAAGGTTGACATATACTGTGTCAGAAAGTATATCTCAAGATTTCAAAGGATTAAGTTATACAGACTCTAGCCACAATGTGTCCTCTAGCCACAATGCAAACAAACCAGAAAAGAGTAACAGAATCATAGCTAAAAGAAAATCCCCTACCATTGTGAATCAGGAAATACACATCCAGAGCACCTGGGTGGCTCAATCAGTTAAAACATCCGACTCCTGATTTCAATTCAGGTGATGACCCCACAGTTTGTGATTAGAGCCTGAGTCAGACTCTGCACTGACAACATGGAGACTGCTTAGGATTTTCTATCTCCCTCTCTCTTTGCCCCTCCCCTGCTCACGTACATTCTTTCTCTCTCTGTCTCAAAATAAATAAACTTAAAAAAAGAAAAGAAAAGAAATACATTTCCAGGTAATCTTTGGGTCAAAGAAAAAAATTTTAAAAATAGAAAATACTTCAAAGTGATAATGTATGTTACAATGTGTGGCACTCACCTATAATGATAAGAAATGTACACCATTAAAAATGTAGAACGTAGGAAATCATGTATGAGACTATCTTTGACTTTTTGGTAGGGAAGAATTTCTCAAGACTAAAAAGTGCTAACCATAGAGAAAAGATTAATAAATTAGAATTCATCAAAATTAAAAACTTTATCCGAAAAACCAGCCATAAAAACCTACAGTGAGAGCATCACAAAAAGAGAAGGTGCAAACCGCATAGTGGAAGAAGACATTTACAAGACCTATAGCCAAGTCCTCAACATACGAAGAGTTCCTAGGAAGAGATATAAAAAGACCATCCTTTAGACAAGTGGGCAAGACATTTTAGACACTACACAAAAGAGGAAATTCAAATGGCTAACATACAAGATGATGCTTAATCTTATTCGGGGATATTCAAATGAAAACTTCAACGTGTGTACATACATAAACACACACAGAAATTTTAAAATCCCAAGGGTTGGGTAACATGAAGCAACACAACTCTTGTACACAGCTGATGAGAAAGCAAATTGCTACAACCAGTTTGGAAAACCGGTTTGGCACATCTTCAATAGTTAAAGATATATAAACTCTGTGGTCTACCAATTCTATTCCTAAAACTATACCTAGAGAACATTTTACACATAGGTACCAGGAGAAACGTGTGCAATTCTGCATGGTGGCATTATTTATAAACAACCCAAACTGCAAACAATCCAAATGTCCCACCGTCCTAGGACAGATGAAATATGCTCTATTCATATAACTGAATGTTATGCTGTGAGTAAAACGAATACACTTTCACCCACACCCATCAGCATGAATAGATTTTACAAATGATATTGACCAGAAGCAGGCCACATGAAATTTACACAGTATGACCCCACTTGTTTGTATTTTACATGAGATAAAACTACACTACATATTATTTAGGGATGCATACCAAGAAAGAATAATAAAGAAAAGCAACAGAAACCTTTTCACGAAAGTCAGGACTGTTATTATCTCTTCAAGGGATGGAGGGAAGTAACAGAACATGATCCAGTGTGGAAGCATGCTAGGTCAGCGACAATATTCTAGTTCTCGCTCTGGGTTGTGGTTACACACATGTTCGCTTTAGAACCATTCTTTAAACTGTGCACATATTTTACATTCTCTTCTGAAGGTAGGATATGTATCACAATGTAGAAATGAAAAAAAAAGAAAAGCACTGGAATCCAACACAAAATTAAGGCTAATGGGCTCCCATGAAGGGGGAAAGGGCAGGGATGGATTTGGGGTGGTGCCTACCAAGATTGGGAGACAGCAATGTTCTTTTTCTTAACCTGGATGTTGATTCACAGATGTTTGTTGTGTTGACATACCGCACATAATATATGCTACATATAATATATAGCCATTTGAATCTTCCGGATACCTCATTTAAAATGTAAAGAGAAAACAAACTATTCAGGAACATCATCAAGAGTGGCTAGGTACTATCCTAATTCACAGCACTGTGAACAGGCCTGCCTGAAAACCTTATCATAAACTGTAAGTGACCAACTTACTTGAGAGTGGAAAGAACCCTTGGACCAGATCCTTAGCAAAGTGCCCCCACTGAGGCCGGAGAAGAGGTAGCTGGCCCCAAGCTATATGCTTCTTGAAACTTCTTGGTCCTGAACAAACCACACCCCGCCCCCGTGTCTCCTTGACCTTCATGCACTTTTTTTTTCTTTAATTTTTTTTTTCAACGTTTATTTATTTTTTTTGGGACAGAGAGAGACAGAGCATGAACGCGGGAGGGGCAGAGAGAGAGGGAGACACAGAATCGGAAACAGGCTCCAGGCTCTGAGCCATCAGCCCAGAGCCCGACGCGGGGCTCGAACTCACGGACCGCGAGATCGTGACCTGGCTGAAGTCGGACGCTTAACCCACTGCACCACCCAGGCGCCCCAGACTTTCATACACTTTTTGAGCAGGTAAGCAGATCACAGTGCTCTCTCCAACACTCTGTAGAGTGATTTTTCTCTGCTGCAATTAGAATAACAGCCCAGCCTGTCAAAAGCAAATTAATTTTGCTTTATTCTGCAAAGATTTTAGTGCTCTCTCACCTCTGTCTTCCAAGTTTTGCAGCTTATGTTTGAACCCAGTACTTTTCGTCAACGATTCTTGGTCCACCATCTCAGAAAAAAAAAAAAAAGAAAAGAAAAAGAAAAAAGAAAAGGCCATAAATGTCTATTAAAATAACAAATGGTGCTACATCATCCCTTAAGAAGGAATAAGTACATTATGCAAGTATAATATTAGTTCTAGAAAACCAGTTGAATAACAATTAAATAGTACCTTAGATACATTTTCTTCAACTTCTGAGTGCTCCAAGGAAGACAGATCGCTCAGTGGGTGGGGACTTTGAAGTTCTGAATGTTAGAACAGTTTCAAGGGAATAAACAAGCTTAGAAGCAACGTCAGGTAATAAACTTCAGTCTCTATATTAAATATGACCATCCAAAAAATGGTACTAAATGAAAACAAACAAACAAAAAAAACTTGCACCTTTCAGGGCATGTATGGTTATTAGGTTTGTAGATCTGTAGATAAAATCAAGAGCCTCAACTAAATCAGCCCCTTTCATAGCTGCCCACCACCTGGCCCCAAATATACAGGCAAGGCTCCTACTACCTCAAGTTTGTGATCTTTCTTCCTCCTCTCATGGTTCCACTTCCTTATTTCCTCTTACTCTCTAACAGTATATTTTTCTTTTTCTCTTCGCCTTACTCCTTTCCTGCCGGTGGCGGCCAAGCTAAGAGGTTGTCAGTCACGTCCTTACGGACTGCTCTCATGTGCTTGGCAATGTGCTAAGCTGTGGAATTGATCAAGCAGAACAAACCAAAACCCCTAGCCTTACAAAAGATGTGAATAGTTTTTCATAAAATACAGTGGAGGTTAAGATACACCTAGCGGAACAAAGGTTGGCAAACTCTGGCCCCTCAAGTCAAATCCAGTCTACCACCTGGTTTTATAAAGTTTTATGGAAACACAGCCATGCCCGTTGGTTTACATCTTGTCTGTGGTTCATCTGGGGCTACAACTGCCAAGTTGAATAGTTGCAACAGAAACTATAGGGGCCAAAAAGCAAAAAAAAAAAAAAAAAAAAAAAAAAAATTTACTATCTGGTTCTTTACAGAAAAAGTCTACCAATCCCTGTTATAAGTCATCACCTGAGTTTTTGTGCTTCTTTAAAGATGAACACAAGCTAATCTCAAATGTTAAAGCAAAATTAAAACAATATCCTCTGTTTTTTGCTAATGAGGAAATTAAAGAAAAGATAGTATTTGTACTTTTAACAGATATTCAAAACAACTTTTTGTTTAGTTCTAAGTATTTTTCCTAAAATATAAGGTTTTTTTCTATGTAAATCAACAGAAAATCAGGTACCTGCTTTCTGGGCAGAATCTTCAGGAGTTAAAAGGGCAGAACCACTCTGAAATTTTGTTCCAGAAATTTTTGGAGGTATGGAATTATTTTGGTTGGAGGTATCTTTCCATAGCGGTATTAGAAGTTTAGCCTAAAATATAGTACCTTTTTAAGAGTGTTAACATTCATAACCCCTCAAAATAGTTTTTAGAAACTCCAATACATTTCTAATACCTTTTAACATAATTTAAGGGGGCACCTGGGTCATGATCTCATGGTTTGTGGGTTCAAGCCCCGTGTTGGGCTCTGTGCTGGCAATGTGGAGCCTGCTTGGGATTCTCTCTCTCTCCTTCTCTCTTTACCCGTTTCCCCACTTGCTCACTCGCTCTCTCTCAAAATATATAAACAAACTTAAAAAATAAAAAAAAATTAAATGCTTTAAGTGTTGGATTTGCTCCATTTGAAAATAAACACTAAGACCATAAGATCCTAGACTTGGAAGCACATGGTCATATATCAATTCATAATTCTAACTCAAAGATAAGTCTAATCAAAGTTCTCAAAGTAGGGAACACAGCATCAGCAGCACCCCAGAACTTGACAGAAATGCAAATTCCAGAGCCCCATCTATTATTTACTCAGTCAGCAACAATGGGATGGAACCTAGCAATCTGCATTTAAACAAGCCTTCTTGGTCATTCTGATGATCCCTACAGTTTGAGAACCACGTCTTATAAATAAAGTTTTATTGAAACGCAACACGCCCATTCACTTTAGGTATTGTTCATGGCTGCTTTCATGCTACGGTGGAAGAGATGTATAGTCACCACAGAAAATATTACAATCTTCTGTGTCTAGAATGTTAACAATATTTACATCTAACCCTTCACAGAAAAAGTTTGCTGATTCCTGCCCTAAATTATCCTCTTATACTCCAACACAAAGAAATGAATTTTGGATGCTAATATTTGTACAAACTCAGTAACGCCCTTGCCGGAAAATAAACAGACTTCCTGTCAGTTGCAGAGCTTAAATGTATGGATTCTCAAAGCTTTGATGTTTGAGGTTATTTCAAACAAAAGCTGTATGTACTTTAAATTTTTCTTTTGGCCTATTTCTAACGGATAACTCCTATTAGTTTGAACTATTCAAACAAATATTTAGGTCCTCACTCTGGCTCACAGGTTTAAACTATAAGCTATCTTCGTCGGTATAGAACAGGACAGTCCCTTAGATTCACAGAGGACAGAGGATGGAAGGCGGCAGGTGGGGACAGATAACTAGCTGTGATGGGAGTACTAAGCACATTATATTTCTGCACGGGTGGGCAGGGTGCTGCCGATGCCCTGAGAATCCCAGAAGCCGCCCCCTTAGAAAACTCACATACGTGGCACTATATGTGTAGCCTATATAGTTCATTTTACAAAGAACAAAAACCAAGTATTTAGAGGAGTAATTCAGCTATGAACAGGAAAAATTGGCTTTGAATTTGTCTGGACAACACTAGTGTCCAATTTTTTTTTTTTTTAACGTTTATTTATTCTTGAGAGAGAGACAGAGCATGAGCAGGGGAGGGGCAGAGAAAGAGGAAGACACAGATTCTGAGGCAGGCTCCAGGCTCCGAGCTGTCAGCACAGAGCCCGACGCGGGGCTCAAACTCACGAACTGCAAGATCATGACCTGAGCTGAAGCCAGATGCTTCACTGACTGAGCCACCCACATGCCCCAGTGTCCAATATTTTTAGCTATGTTATTTTGTTATTTTTTTAACGTTTATTTTTGAGAGACAGAAAGAGAGAGAGAGAGATAGAGTGTGAGAGGGGTGGCAGGAACGCAGAGAGAGGGAGCCACAGAATCAGAAGCAGGCTTCAGGCTCCAAGCTGTCAGCACAGAGCTCGACACGGGGCTGGAACTCACAAGCTGTGAGATCATGACCCGAGCCGAAGTCAGACGCTTAACCGACTGAGCCACCTGGGTGCCCCCTTAACTATGTTACTTTAAAACAAGAATAACCAAAGTGAATTCAGAAACTTTGAGGGTTTATTCAATATCTATGTAAGCCTGAAGTCATTTCAACCACTTACAAAGATTTAAATGTTTAAGTCATTAAAACCTTTAGAAATAACAGGTCAGCCACCTGAAAACCAAGGGAAGAATTAAACCAAGAAGTTTATTTCAAAGTGTTAATTCAGAGAGCATATATTTACAGGAAGTCAGGATAGCCCAGATCTTAGCATCATTCGTAATAAACATCTTTCAACAAATTTGGCAACAGTGAAGAAAGATCCTGAACTGTTTACCCAAGATTCACACTAAATAACCATTTATAAGACCTTGCAATTTCTATTGACAGCGATTTATGTACCAACAAACTACTGGTTATTCTCCTATTCCTGAAAGAAGATTTTTTTTTTTTTTTTTGAGAAATAAATGACATTTAACCCTAAACAGATTGAACTGTTTCATGCTAATGCCCTAGGGGCACATGGCAGCCCAGATCAAATTTACTTACTTCGTCCTTCTCATGGTCACTGCCGCTGCTGGGGGGGGGAAATGGCAAAACTAAAAGAAAAGAAGTGTACAACGGGGAAGTTTGCCCATGAGACGTACAAAAATTCATTTCTCCCTCTCTCCCAGTTATACATGCCCATACTAGAAGTGATTCCCACATCCTGAAGTGTGCTCACATGTGTAGCTCTTAAGATCCCTTTCTAATATCCGCCTTGTTCCTGATACCTCACCCCCCCGACATGAATTTTATGCTCCAGACCCTACCTCTGATGCTGTCCTCACGTCAATTTGTCCTCGTAATTTTACCTCATTTAAAATATTTCCTCTTCTGCACACCTGAGTGCTGGTCTTTCCCAAGGATTAGCTCAAATCCACCTGCCTCTTCCTTGAAGCTTCTCCTAGCTCCTTCTTCTAGCTCATGCTAGATGATCCTTATCTGAACTCCTACTCCATTTATCTGTAGCTCATATTTAATTATCGGTCAATTCTACCTTCTCTCATATGGTTTCGTGGACGTACATGTTGGCCTTTCCAATGTAATCGTAGCAGGGAAGGGAGGGCACGTAATCAGTTTGTCTTTGGTACCCTCCCTCCTTCCGTCACATAACTGAAAAATGCCTGATTTATTTGAAAAACGACTTGAAAGAAGACACGGACCAAACTCACTTCTCACACTACTTCTAATTCTCGTCTTTTTTCTCCCGGAATACGGTCTTAGGGATTTCCTTTTTTGGTTACTGGTCCAAGATCGTTCACTGGTCCCAGTACTCGAATCCTGATCACTCTCTGAGAAGAGGTGTTTCCTGTAATTGAACTTTCACAAGCACAGATGAGAAATGAGCACTATTCACAGGGTGTCAGTGTCCTTTATGTACAATTAAACATATCGCTACAGGGTCAGACAAAAGACCGGTAACTCCTTCTAGAAGACTGCGCTCTCCTGTAGTGTAAAGGCAGAGAAGTAAGGAGTGGGGAGAAAAAGAACAGGTTTCATCAGTCAGTTCTCAACCAAACTGCTGTTGTGAGGGATGGGAGTCCTCTCTCATCAAAAATAGTTGCAACTGAAGAGACCATAGGTGACTGTTCAGAAGCTGACATACCTGAATATCATCCCAACACTTTTAACTTCAAAATATTATTGCAAGTGACAGAAGAATTTATAAAAATACTTTTTGCAATGACAAGCATTTCATTTAGAGTACCTAAAAGTCGAACAAGGGAGTAATTTCTATTTAAACCTCAAAGTATTTTTGAAAGTAAGACTAGCCTGGGGCGCCTGGGTGGCTCAGTTGGTTAAGCATCGAACTTCGGCTCAGGTCATGATCTCATGGTCCGTGAGTTCAAGCCCCGGGGCCGGGCTCTGTGCTGACAGCTCAGAGCCCGGAGCCTGCTTCGGATTCTGTGTCTCCTTCTCCGCCCCTCCCCTGCTCAAATCCTGGGGGTGGGAGAGCTTTAAAAATTTCCAGGGCCTAAACATCACCCTAGATCAGTTAAGTCAGAATCTTTGGGGGAATGGACCCAGGCTCCAATAGTCTCATCAGCTTTCCTAGCGTGTTTCCAGTTCAAAGACTGAGCAGCAGAGAGTGAGGACCATTGCTAAAAGCAAGCCAGATGGAGACTTAACTTGATGAAAGCCCATGATCTCAATTAAAAAAATTTCATTTAGGGGCGCCTGGGTGGCGCAGTCGGTTAAGCGTCCGACTTCAGCCAGGTCACGATCTCGCGGTCCGTGAGTTCGAGCCCCGCGTCGGGCTCTGGGCTGATGGCTCAGAGCCTGGAGCCTGTTTCCGATTCTGTGTCTCCCTCTCTCTCTGCCCCTCCCCCGTTCACGCTCTGTCTCTCTCTGTCCCAAAAATAAATAAACGTTGAAAAAAAATTTTCATTTAATGTTCATTATAGAGTTTTTAAAATGCACTGACTATGGACTTGGAGCAGTGTGCTCCCTGAAGTGAGAGGCACACAGAAAGGGTGTAAGTTGGTGCAAATAGGAATGAAAAAAAACCACGTTATGGACTCACAGTAAATAATTTCATTTCAGTTCAGCAACACTTCTGATTCAATTCAGGATAAATCACAGGTGCTAGAGGGTCCTTAACACTTTTCTTCTACTTAATCTTTTTTAACAAAGCAAGAACGGACTTTCGTTTTAAAAGTGAAATAATTTTTTTATGATAAGTCTCAGATCAATTTAATTAGAGACAATAAAGGACCAGGGCGGGGACACATTTTGAAGAAGACTTGCAGATATCTGAAATTTTGAAAGTAACTGCCTTAAGACAAGTAAAGTTACTCCATTACCGACATCCTTGTTTCTGGCTTTCTCTCCGCCTCGGAAGCAGAATCTGCCCTAAAACAAAATAGGTCAGATGAACAGAACTGTATCAACACTGCCTTCTCCCTCCCTTCACTGCCCAGCCCAGCCATTTTCCCCCCTTTCTGTGCCCTTTGTCTGATTGTGAGCCCAGTGCGTGGGAGGTACCCCCCCACCCCCAATCCTGCAGACCGACTTCTTATCTTATAACCCATTTCTATAGATTCTCTACCAGACAACAACTGGTTCTTTAAAGCAAAGGAATCTTTGTCGGACTCTTCTCTGCCGGGCATACAGAGAACTGGGAAGGGCAAGTTAAAACCAGCAGGGAAGCAGGGAGCTGCAGAATGGCATTTCCTGCCTGGCTCTTCCTTAGAATCAACAAGGAAGCTTAACAAGAAAGCTCTTCCCAATAATTAGTGAATATTGAGCAATTTCTCATATACCTGCTGGCCATTTATGGCCTTCGGAGAAGTGTCTATTCAAGTCCTTTGCCCGCTTTTTAAATTGGGCTGATTTTATGGCTATTGAGTTGTAGGAGTTCCTTAGGTATTTTGGTAATTAACTCCTTATTGGATATATGCTGTGATTTAAAAAAAAAAAAAAAAACCACCACACCCAAAAGATAACAAGTGTTGGTGAAAATGCGGAGAAATTGGAACACTTACAAATTGTTTGTAGGAGCGTAAAATGGTATAGCCACCATGGAAAACAATATAGAAATTCCTCAAAAAATTAAAAGTAGAACTATCGTATGATCCAGCAATTGTATTTCCGGGTATACACCCAAAAGAATTAAAATCAAGAGCTTGACGAGATACTGGCAATCCCATATTCATTTACGTATTACTTACAATAGTCAAGTTATGGAGACAATATGGATAAAATGTGGTGTTATATACATTACTTACAGACAGACACACACAAATACTATTCAGTATTAAAAGAAAATCCTGAAATATGTAACAACATGGATAAACTTGGAAGGCATTTTGATAAAATAAGCCAGCCACAAAAGGACAAATAGAGCATGCTTCTACTTCTAGAATATCTAACGTGATATCTACATATCTGATATTTTAGATATCCGATATCTAAAATAGTCAAACAATAGAAACAATAGAGAGGTTATTGAAAGGAGCTGGAGAGAGAAATATGGAGTTATTTTTCAATAGGTACAACGTTGTGTAAGACGCAGGATAAGTTTTGGAGATCCATTGTTTTACACTGTGCCTACAGTTAACAATACTGTGCTCTGCACTTAAAAATGTGTCAAGATGGTAGAACTCACGCTAAGTGTTTTTGTCATAATGAAACCAAAATCAAAGACAAACGAAAAAGCTAATGCACCATATTTCTGGGTAACCATTGATCCACTTTCTGCCTCTATAAATTAGTTTGCATTTTCTAGTATCTTATATGAATGGAATCATACAACGTGTACTCTTTTTTGTCTGGCTTCTTTCATTTGGCATGATTATTTGGAGATTATTCAGTTGTGTGTATCAACTTTTTATTTCTTTTTATTCCTGAGTAGTAGTCCGTCATGTGGATATACTAAAATCTGTTTATGCACTCATCTGTTGATGGGCATTTGGGTTGTTTCCAGTTCAGGATAATTACAAATAAAGCTGCTCTAAACACTCATTTGTGTGGACATATGCTGTTCCTTCTCTCGGGTAGACGGCTAGGAGTGGAGAAGCGAGACTGTAAGACACGTACATATTTAACATTTTAAAAAACTACCAGCAGTGTATAAAGTTCCAGTTGTTCTTCATCCTCACCAACAATTGGTATAGTCTGTATTTCTCATTTTAATCACTGTCCTACATGTGTGCTAGTATCTCATAATTTTAATCTAGATTTCCCTAATAGCTCATGACATTGAACAAGTACTTAGCTATCATCTGTAGATCTTCCTTACTGAAGTGGCTGTTCAAATCTTTTGCCTATATTTTTACCGGGTTGTAGTTTTGTTATTGAATTTTGAGAGTACTTAACATATTTTGGGTACAAGTCCTTTAACAGGTACAGGTTTTACCAATTTTTTCTGCAAGTGTGTATCCACTCCCTTCATTCTCCTAAATTTTATTTTGAAAGTTTTAAATTTTGATTAAGTTCAATTTATCAATTTGTTTTTTTTTTTTATGGCCCGCACTTTGGTGTTATATCTAAAAAATCTTTGCCTAATGGAAGGTCACAAAGATGTTTTCTTATGCTTTCTTTCAGTTAGGTTTTTACATTTGGATTTATGATTGATTTTGTTATTTGTGTGTGTGTGTGTGTGTGTGTGTGTGTGTGTGTGTGTGTGTGGTGGAATGTAAAGACCAAATACCATCGATCTTGTTGCATATACAGAGAGTCAATGGTTCTAGCACCATTTGTTGGAAAAAGTGATTTCTCCACTGAATTGTCTTTGCATTTTTGTCACATGGCAGTTGTCCATATAGGCATAGGAAGACTTCCTGCTCTGTTCCACTTATCTACCTTTATGGCAACAACATACTCTCTTGATTACTGTTAGCTTTATACAAAGTCTTGAAATACATAATATATTAGTCACTTTGTATTTCTTTTTGAAATTTGTTCTGGGAGTTACAGCTTCTTTAAATTCCCATCTGAAATCTAGAAATACCTTGCCAATTTCTAAAAACAAAAACACAAATCTCTGCTGGGATTTGAACTGGGTTTGTATGAAACCTATTAGAGATCAATTTGAGAAAAATTGGCACCTTATCAACATTCAGGCTGCCATCCCATGATGAGAGAGAGTTATCTCTCTCCATTTATTCAGATCTTCCTTAACAGCTCTTAGTAATACCTTGTACTCTTCAGTGTAAAAGTCTTGCAAATCTTTTGCCAAATTAATCCTTATCTATGTCATTTTTAATACTATTGTAAATGGTGATGCTAAAAAATTTGATTGTTGCTAGCATACAGAAAGAAACTTGATTTTTTATATCAATCTTGTATGCTTCAATTTTGTTACATTTACTTATTAGTCCTTTAATAATTAATTTCCAACCGGGGGCTCGCTCCTTGGGTGGCTCAGTCGGTTAAGCATCTGACTTCGGCTCAGGTCATGATTTCATGATTTGTGAGTTTGAGTGCCATGTCTGGCTCTGTGCTCACAGCTTCGAGCCTGGAGCCTGCTTCAGATTCTGTGTCTCCCTCGCTCTTTGCCCCTCCCCCACTTGTGCTATGTCTGTCTCTGTCTCTCAAAAATAATAATCAACATAAAAAAATAATTTCCACAAAGTTGCAGGATACAAAATGAACACAGAGGTCAGTTGTGTTTCTATACACCAATAAAGAACAATCTGCAAAGGAAATGAAGAAAATAATTCCATTTACGACAGCATCAAAAACAAATTATTTAGGCATAGACTCAAGGAGGTGAAAAATGGAAAGATATCCCATGTTCATGGATTAGAATACAATATTATTAAGATGCCAACACTACACAAAGCATTCTACAAATTCAATACGATCCTTATAGAAATCCTAATTTTTTCAGAAAGAAGAGAACCCATCCTAATTGTCATATGATATCCCAAAGAACTCAGAAATGCAAAAAAAAAAAAAAAAAAAAAAAAAAAGGCTTGGAAAACAAGAACAAAACTGAATATATCACACTCCCTGATTTCAAAACTTACTACAAAATGACAGTCACAACACTGCGGTGCTGCCACGAAGACAGACATACAGACCAATAATAGAAGGGAGTGCACAGAAAAAAAACTTTCTCACATATGGCCGAATGATTTTTTGACAAAGATACCAAAACTATTCAACGGGGGAAAGAATAATTTCCTCAACAAATGGTGTTGAGAAGCCTAGAAATTCACATTCAAAAGAATGAAGCTGGACCTTCTACAAATACAAAAAGAAACTCAAAATAGATCCAAGACTGAAACATAATCATTGAAACAATAAACCTCCTAACAGAGAAAAACTTAAATGACGTTGGACCTTGCCAGCAACGATTTCTTGAGTATGACACCAATAACATAGCCAACAAAAGAAAAAAATACATTGGACTTTATCAAATTAAAAACTTCTGTGCACCAAGATATATAATCAACGAAGTGAAAAAACAGCCCATAGAGTGGAATATTTTCAGATCACATATTTGATACAGTTAATATCTAAAATATGCAAAGAGCTCCTACAACTCAACAATAAATAAGCAAATTTAATTACTTGGCCATTTCTCCAAGTAACATATGCAAGTGGCCAACAAGCACATGAAAAGAATCTCAACATCAGTAATTATAAAAGCAACTCAAACCCCCAGAAAGATACTGTCTTACGTGCATTAGCACGACTATTATCAAAAACAACGGTGTTGGCAAGGAGGTGGAGAAATTTACACCCTTGTGCACTGTTAGTAGGAATATAAAATGATGCAGTTGTTCCAGAGAATCTCAAAAAATTAAAACTAGACTGTTTTACATAAATTCCACTTCTGGATACATGCAAAAGAATGGAAGGTAGGAATTCAAACAGGTATTCAAACACCCATGTTCATAGCAGCATTATTCACAATAGCTAAAAGGTGGAAGTCACCCAAGTGTCCACTGAAGGATAAATGGATAAGCAAAATGTGGTATGTATGTATATTCAATCTTCAAAAGAAAGGAAATTCTAACAAAAGTTACAACACGAATGGATCTTGAAAACATTATGCTAAGTGAAATAAGCCAGACACAAAAGGACAAATTTATATGGTATACCTATGCTAGTCAAATTCAGACTAGGGGATCGGGGAGGGGGAAATTGGGAGTTATAGTTTAATGGTACAGTTATATTACAAAAAGAAAAAAAAAAACAGACCAATATTCCTGATGAACATAGATTCAAAAATCCTCAAAAAAAATATCAGTAAACTGAATTCAGTAACACATGAAAAGGATCGTTCACCACAATCAAGTGGTATTTATTTCAGGAATGCAAGGATGGTACAATAGCCACAAATCAATCACCGTGATACACACATTAACAAAATGAAGGATAAAAGTAATATGATGATCTCAAAAGATGCAGAAAAAAACATTTGACAAAATTCTACATCCATTTGTAATAAAAACTCTCAACGTAAGTTTAAAGAGAACATACCTCAAAGTAATAAAACCACATATGACAAACCCACACCTAATATCCTACTCCATGGTGAAAGGCCAAAAGCTTTTACTCTAAGATCAGCGACAATAAGGATGCCTACTATCATCACTTTTAGTCAACATAGTACTGGAAGGCCTAGCTGCAGCAGACAAGAAATAAACACAAATTCATGAGGAAGAAGTAAAACTGTCACTATTCGGGGCACCTGGGTGGCTCAGTTGGTTGAGCATCCGACTTCAGCTCAGGTCATGATCTCACAGCTCGTGAGTTCAAGCCCCGTGTCAGATTCTGTGCTGACAGCTTGGAGCCTGGAGCCTGCTTCAGAATCTGTGCCTCCCTCTCTCTCTCTCTTCCCCAACCCACTCACATTCTCTGTCTCTCTCAAAAATAAATAAAACATTAAAAAAAAAACCTGTCACTATTTGCAGATGGCATAATACTGCGTATAGAAACCATAAAGACTCCACCAAAAAACTATTAGAATAAATGAATTCAGTAAAGTTGCAGATACAAAGTGTACAGAAATCTGTTGCATTCTTATACACTAATAATGAACTACCAGGGAAGTTGTTAAAACAACCCATATAAAATTACACCAAAAAAAACACCTTAAAAATAAATTTAACCAAAGTAGTGCAAGACCTATACCCTGAGAACTGTAGAATGTTAATGAAAGCTAATGAAAATGATATAAATAAATGGAAAGATATACTGTGCTCATGAATTGGAATAATACTGTTAAAATGTCCATGCTATCCAAAGCAATCTACAGATTCAATACAACTTCCATCAAAATACCAGAGTATTTTTAACTGGAATAATTTGTATGGAACCACAAAAGACCCCCAATATCCAAAGCAACCTTGAGAAAAAAAGAAGGAAAATGGCAGTATCCCAGTCCCCAATTTCAAATTATATTACAAAGCTTTAGTAATCAAAACAGTATGGTACTGGCCCAGATACAGACATACAGATCAATAGAACAGACAGTCCAGAAATAAACCCACAGTTATATGGTCAAGTAATCTACAGCAAAGGAGTAAAGAACATACTATGGGGAAAAGACAATTTCTTCAATACGTGGTGTTGAGAAAAATGGACAGGTACGTGCAAAAGAATGAAACTGGACCACTTTCTTACACCATACAAAAAAATAAACTCAAGTGGAACAAAGGCCTAAATAGAAGAACTGCAACCATAAAACTCCTAGAAGGAAATAGGCAGTAAACTCATGGACATCAGCTATAACAATATTTTTCATGGTCTTCTCAGGCAAGGGCAACAAAAGCAAAAACAAACCATTGGGACTACACCAAAATAAAAAGCTTTTGCACAGCAAGGGAAACCATAGACAAAAGGAAAAGACAACCTATTTAATGAAAGAAGATCTATGTAACTGATTTATCGGGTAAGGAGTTAATAACCAAAATATATGAAGCACTGATATAAGTCAACACCAAAAAGACAAGTAATTCCAAAATGCGTGGAGGACCTGAATAGACCTCTTCCCAAGGATGACATAAAGATGACCAACAGACACATGCAAAGATGCCACTAATCAGGGAAATGCAAATCAAAACCACAGCGAGATATCACCTCACACCTGTTGGAAATGCTAGTATCAAGAAATAACAAGTGTTGGTGAGGATGTAGAGAAAAGGTAGGAATGTAAATTGGTGCAGCCATTATGGAAAACAGTATGCCGTTTCCTCAAAATTAAAAATAGAAATACCGTACAACCCAGCAATTCGACTTCCAGGTATTTACCTGAATAAAACAAAGACATAATCTGAAAGACACATGTGCCCTGTGTTTACTGCAGCACTATTTTCAATAGCGAAGATATGGAAGCAACCTTCATGTCCGCTGACAGATTAAAAAAATAAAGAAGATATGGTACAATACGCAATGGAATATTACTCAGCCATAAAACGATTACATCTTCCCATTTGTGATGGATGGAACTCGAGGGTATTCTGCTAAGCGAAAGAAGTCAGAGAAAGAGAAATACTATGTGATTTATATAACGTATCCAATTTATACATAAACATATATAATTGTTGAATCACTAGGGTGTACAACTGAAATTAATACTGCATGTCAACTATACAAAAAATGGGTAGTTTGTTTTTGCAAGATAAAGAGTTCTATGGATAAGAGTTCAGTGGGGATGGTTGTACAAAGTACATGTACTTAATGCTACTGAACTATACACTAAAAATTATCTCAACCATTTCTTTGTTCTACATATTCGAAATTTTTTTTAATTTTATGTTAAAACTTATTAGTTCACACGAGGACACCTCAGCTGCTTCCATAGTTTGGCTATTGTAAATAACTTCCATAAACATATGGGTGCATATATAACTTTGAATTAGTGTTTTTGTGTTTTGGGAAAATACCAGGTGGGTGATTGCTCGATCATAGGATAGTTTTATTTTTAACATTCATCCATTCATCTGTTGATGAACACTTGGTTTCCACATCCTGGCTATTGTAAATAGTGGTACAATAATCATACGGGTGCATATATCTTTTCAAATTAGTGTTTTTGTTTTCTTCAGGTAAATAACCAGTAATGGGATTACTGGATCATATAGTATTTCAGTTTTAATTTTTTTGAGGAAACTTTATACCGCTTTCCACAACGGCTGTACCAATTAGCATTCCCACCAAGAATGCAAGAGGTTCCCTTTTTCTCCGCATCCTCAACAACACCTGCTGTTTGTGTTTTTGATTTCAGCCATTATGACAGGTGTGAGGTAATATCTCATTTTGGTTTTGATTTGCATTTTTCTGATGAATGATGTTGAGCATATTTTCATGTGTCTGCTGGCCATCCAGAGGTCTTCTTTGGAGGAATGTCTGTTCATGGCACCTGCCCATTTTTAAATGGGACTGTTTCTTGGGTGTTGAAGTTTATCAGTTCTTTATATATTTTGGATACTAACCCTTTATTGGATATGTTATTTGCAAATATCTTCTCCCATTCTGTAGGTTATCATTTGGTTTTGTTGAACATTTCACCACATACTAACTATCTTGCAGTAGTCCCAATGGTTTATTTTTACTCCATAGTTCTCTTGCCTCTAGAGGCAACAAACAGAAATTTTCCTATGGCTAATGTCATATTGCTGTCTGTGTTCTCTTCTAGATGTTTTTGGTTTCAGGTCTCACATTTAGGTCTTGAATTTATTTTTAATTTCTTTTTGTGTATGGTGAAAGAAAGTGGTCCAGTTTCATGCTTTTGCAAGTGGCTGTCCAGTTTTCCCAACACTATTTGTTGAAGAGACTGTCTTCTTCCCACTGTATATCCATTTCTCTTTTGTCAAAGATTGAATGACCACATAATTGTGGGTTTATTTCTGGGTTTTGTTCTATTCCATTGATCTGAGTCAATTTTTATACCAGCACCATACTGTTTATCACTGCTGTTTTGTAATATAACCTGAAGTCTGAAATCGTGATACCTCCAGTTTTGTTATGTTTTAAGATTGCTTTGGATATTCACTATCTTTTATGGTTTCATACAAATTATAGAATTGTTTTAGCTCCATTAAAAATGCCATGGGCATTTTAATTGGGATTGCATTAAGTGTATAGATTGCTTTCAGTAGTATAGACGTTTTTAACAATATTTGTCTTTCTAACCCATGTGCATGGAATGTCTTTCCATTTCTTGGCATCAACTTGAAATTTTTTACAAGTGTTTTATAGTTTTCAGAGTACAGGTTTTTCACCTCTTTGGTTAGGTTTATTCCTGCCTATTTTAGTGTTTTTGGTGTAGTTGTCAATGGGGTTGTTTTCTTAATTTCACTTTCTCCTGCTTCATTATCACTGTAAAAGAATGCAACAGATTTCTGTATATTGACTTTACATTTATCAGCTCTAGTAGTTTTTGGTGGAAGCTATAGGGTTTTCTATGTCTAGTATCATTTATTTTTTCATCATTATAAATGTATTTTTTGTTTTATTTATTTTTAAATTTATATCCAAGTTAGTTAGCATATAGAATAAACGTACTTTTCTATAGGGGATGGGGATTAAAGAGTACACCTATTTCCCCCATCTCCTCTCTGGTAACCATCAGTTTGGGGAGTTGGCTAGGAAGATAGTAGAGTAGGAAGACCTTAAGTTCATCTTGTCCCGTGGATACAAGGGGACAAGAACCATGTCAGAATAAACCCCCAAAACAACTCCAAGACTGACAGAACAAACTACACAACTAAAGGTAGGGAAGAGGCCACATCAAAGGTAGGAAAGGCAAAGACAAGTTCTGGGAGTAAAACGGACAGTGGCCATCTGCAGCAGGAATAGGACCAATGTTGCAGAGAAGGGCAGAAAACAGACTTCGGCACTGGGCAGCCCACAAATAGGGAGGACAGATCTCTGTAACATTTGCCTTTGAAAGTAAGAAGCTGAATTTATAAGTTTGTAAAATCAGCCAGACTTAAAGCCTGGAATTTTAAAAATTGGCAAGCTTGGATCTGGGGGAGCCCAGATGACATGAGAGAGACAGCATTAAAGAGACAACAGGAGGAAAAGCCTGTGTATATACAGCTAGAACTAGGAATATGAATAATGCTGGGGGCAGGTGGGAGGGTGATTTGCTCATTTCAGGGAGAAGCCTGGAGGGACAGGGATCATGAGGGTACCCTTCCAACAACAAGGGAGCTGGCAGATGCTATTTCCCTCCCTCATGCCCCGGCATAAACAATGGTCACCCAAGTGGCCCTGGCACTCCTTATTTAACTTGCTTGCACCAAACCACAATATCCCATACCCCCAACCCCACATACTTCCGTGCATCAGCCCTTCCGAGTCACTCTGGTCTCAGCCCCATCACGACAGACCCCTTTCCCCAGAAGACCAGCACAAACACCGCCAATACCACATCTCCTGACCCCCACATTTTGTGCGAATTCAGTTCGAGTAGCGGCATGGGTGGGTCTCGTTTTGCAAGCAGACCACCAAACACCTTGCTGACCCACATTAGGGCAGCAGAGATCTGCAGAGATCTGGACTGAAGGTAAAAGAGGCCAAGATTCAATAGCAGAGCATATGCAAAACAAATAAGAGACACTCTCTGAAGTCCCAGTCCCTGGGGAACAAGGGACACTGTAGTACAGGGCACTACAGAACAGAACCTCCTAAGAACAAGAGAAGTAGCTGACTTTTCTAACACATAGAAATAGACACAGAGTCAGACGGAATGAGAGAAACATCTCCCAAGTGAAAGAATAGGACCAAAACCAAGAGACCAAAGCAAAACAGACAGAAGTAATATGCCTGATAGAGAATTTAATGTAATTATCATAAAGATACTCACAGGACTTGAGAGTGGAGAACATCGGTAAGACCCTTAACACAGAGACTAAAAAGAACCAAACAGAGATGAACTCAATAAATGAAATTTGAAAAATATACTTGATGGAATAAATAACAGTCTAGATGCAGCAGAAAATGAATTAATGACCTGAAAGACAGAATAGAAAGTCTAAGCTGAATGAAAAACAACTATGCAAAGTGAGAATAGACTTAGGGAACTCTGATTCCATCAAACATAGTAACATTCATATTATAGCAATCCCAGAAGAGAGAAAAGGGGGCAGAAATTTGAAGAGATCATGTCTGAAAACTTCCCTAATCAAGGAAAGGAAACAGATATCCAGATCCAGGAGGTACAGAGATTCCATCCTAAGTTCAACCCAAGATCCCTCCCAAAAATTCAGTCACCTAAAATTCACAACAAGATGCACATTAATTAAAGTGACCAAAAGTAGCTAAAAAGAAAAAATTTAAAGCAGCAAGAGAGAATCAGGGTAGAGACAAAGAGGAGTTAAGATGGTGGAGAATTAGGGGGACCCTGGGCTATCCTTGTCCCTCAAACACAACTATATTGAGGTCAGATTACTTGGGACACCCAGGAAATAGATCTGTGGAGTGGCAGAAGGATCTCCACAGTTTGAGGGAGATAGCTTGGCAGGAGAGAGGTATGTGATGTGAATTGGGGGAAAGAAAATGGCACAGCCATGGAGGGGAGGGAATCCTTTCTATGGAGAGATAAAAGGGAGAGCAAGTGAAGGAGGCATTGAGAAAGTGTGGCATATAGTTACCGCGGGAGGAAAACCTCTCTGGACCATGGACTGGGGAACAAGAAGTGCTAATGTCCTAGTTCATTTTTGCAAACATCTTTTGGAGATCAAACTCTGAGGTTTCAGAAGTGCGTGACTCTCCAGAGTGGCGCCATGGTGCATGTTTGTAAGGAGGGAGCTGGCCATGGAGTGCATAGCATGGTATAGAGAACTCTGGGGCACACTGGGAGAGAACAGTGCCCTTCCTGGAGTACCTTTGGGAGACTGTTTATTGCCTCCCCAAAGACAGAAGACCCTGCAGGTGTCAGCCAAAGGCCTTTCATCAGCAGCGTGGAGAGGCTCCACTCAGGAGAGGAATGGATCCATGCCAAGTCCTTTAAAACTTTGGGTTTTGAATCCCCGATGTGTGCCAAAGAGGAAGTACAGGATCGTTGTGATGCAGGGCAAGCTGACTGCCCTTGCTATTCTGGGAGGGCTACCAGAACAGTGGGGGGTTGAGAGCCCTGGTCTAGGAATGAGAGAGTGGGGTGGCACCATTTTCCTTCTCAAAACCAAAAAGGTGGTACTTCAGGGAGGAGCACAGTGGACCCCAGCGGAGGCAGGATCCACTTACACCAAACCCTGCCCCTCCATGTCTGGCAACTGCTTATTTACGGGGGCGAGATGGACACTGAGCCAACATCAGCCTCCTCTTCAGACTAGCACAGTGAGCATCCCTAGGCACCAACAGACAGCTGTTTCTTTTTTCCTCATTTTTTTCTTTTGCAATCAGGCTCATAGTTTGATTTGTTTTTTGTCATCTTATCTTTTTTTTTTTCTTGGACTGGGTTTTTTATTCTTTTCTTTTTCCTTCTTATCTCTTTTTTTCCCTTTCTTTTCCTTGAAATCAGCCTTAAATTTTTTTTATTCCCTTTTTGTTGTTGTTCCCTTTCCTTCTCTCTTTTTATGGGATTAGGCCTCCCCACCTCACTCCCATTTTTCCCCAGGGTTATTTCAATAAATAAAAGTACACTTAATTAAAAGTCCAAACACCCTACCAATGCAAACAAGGAGAAGCTCTGCAGAGGACTGACCAGTGGGATAGAGCAGCCGAAACCCAATAGCAGAGTGCACAAAACATACACCAGAAACACTTCCTGGAGTGCTAGGCCCTGAACGGCGTATAACCCCTTTCTAATATAGTAGTACTCTCAGGTGCAGGACACATAACAAGCTTTTAAAACACAAAAGACATAAGCTTAGCCAAAGTGCCAAGATAGAAGAATTCTCCCCCAAAGAAAGGTCAAGAAATCATAGCCAGGGACTTACTGTTAGAAGTTAGAACAACAGTCATAAGACTAATAACTGGGCTTGAGTAGAGCATAGAAGCCACCAGAGAAACCTCTTCTGCAGAGATCAAAGATGTAAGGACTAGTTAGGATGAATTAAAAAAAAAAAAGCTATGGCTGAGATGTAAAACAAACTAGATACAGTGACAGCGAGGATGGAAGAAGCAGAAGAGAGAATAGTTGAAATAGAAGATAAAACTATGGAAAATAATAAAGCTGGGAAAAAAAAGAGGGAAAGGAAGTTACTAGATCATGAGGGGAGAGTTACAGAACCAAGGGATTCCACGAAATGAAACAGTATCTGTATCATAAGAGTCCCAGAAGAAGAGCCAGAAAGAGGGGTAGAAGTTTTATTGGAACAAATTATAGCTGAGAACTTCCCTAATCTAGGGAAGGAAGCAGGCATTCAAGTCCAAGAGGCACAGAGAACAGCCTTCAAATTAACGGACCAGGTCAACACCACAACATGGCATAGTGAAACTTGCAAAATCTAAGGATAGAGAATTCTGAAAGCAGCTAAGGACAAAAGGTCCTTAACCTACAAGGGTAGACACACAAGGGTAGTAGCAGACCTCTACACTGAAACTTGACAGGTCAGAAGGGAGTGGCAGGAAATATTCAGTGTGAACAGGAAAAATGTGCAGCCAAAAATCCTTACCCAGCAAGACTGTCATTCAGAATAATAAAGGCTTTCCCAGAGAAACAAAACCTAAAGGAGTTTGTAAACACTAAACCAGCCCTGCAAGATCCCAAGGGGGACTCTGAGTGGAAAGCAGAAAAGACTACAAAGGACCAGAAAACATCACCACAAACAGGAGATCTACAGACAACACAATGCCACTAAATTCATATCTTCTAATCACTCTGAATGTGAATGGACTAAATGCCCCAGTCAAAAGACATAGGATGCAGAATGGATTAAAAAAAACAAGATCCATCTACATGCTGCCTACAAGAGACTATTTTAGACCTGAGGACACCTGCAGATTGAAAGTGAGGGGATGGAGAACCGTGTATCATGTTAATCGATGTCAAAAGAAAGCTGGAATAGCCATACTTATATCAGACAAACTAGATTTTAAAATGAAGATTGTAACAAGAGATAAAGAAGGGCATCATATCATAATTAAGAAGTCTATTCATCAAGCAGAGCTAACAATTGTAAATAGTACTCCCAACTTGGTTTATATATTTGGGTGCTTCCAGTTAATCACAAACATAAACTGATTGATAAAGATACCATAATTGTAGGAGACTTTGATACTGTACTTACAACAATGGACAGATCATCTTAGCAGAAATTAATAAGGAAACAATGGCGCTGATGACACCTTGAACCAGATAGACTTAACTGAAATATTCAGAACATTTCATCTTAAAGCAGCAAGAATACATATTCTTCTCATGTGCACTGAGAAAATTCTCCAGAATACATCACATATTGGGTCACAAATCATCCCTCAACAGGTACAAGAAGACTGAGATCATACCATGCAGGTTTTCAGACCACAATGCTATGAAACTTGAAATCAGCCACAAGAAAAAAATTTGGAAAGCCCTCAAAGATATGGAGGTTAAAGAACATCCTACTAAAGAATGAATGGGTTAACCAGGAATTTAAAGAAATTTAAAAAATACATGGAAGCAAATGAAAATGAAAACATGACAGTCCAAAACCTTTAGGATGCAGCAAAGGCAGTCCTAAGAGGAAAATACATGGCAATTCAGGCCTATCTCAAGAAGCAAAAAGGTCCCAAACTATACAACCTAACCTTACACCTAAAAGGGCAGCAAATAAAGTCCAAAGCCAGCAGAATAAAGGAAATAAATATTAGAGTAGAAATAAATGATACAGAATTTAAAAAAAAAAAAAAAGGTCAGTAGAACAGATGAACTAAGAGCTGGTTCTTTGAGAGAATAAATAAAATTGATAATCCCCTAGCTAGACTTCTCAAAAGGAGAGAAGACCTAAATAGATCAAATCACAAATGAAAGCAGAGAGATCACAACCAAAACCACAGAAATGCCAACAATTATAAGACAATACTATGAAAAATTATATGCCAACAAACTGGACAACCTGGAATGGACAAATTCCTAGACACTCTCATACTACCAGAACTCAACCAGGAAGAACTAGAAAATTTGAACAGGCCCATAACCAGCAAAGAAATTGAATCGGTTATCAAAGGTCTCCCAACAATTAAGAGTCCTGGGCCAGATGGCTTCCCAAGGGAATTCTACCAGACATTTAAAGAAGAGACCTATTCTTCTCAAATTGTTACAAAAAATATAAATAGAAGGAAAGTTTCCAAACTCATTCTATGAAGCCAGCGTTACCTTGATTCCAAAAATCAGAAAAAGACCTCACTAGAAAGAATTACAGGCCAATATCCCTGATGAACCTGGATGCAAAAATTCTCAACAAGATAGTAGCAAATCGAATTCAACAGTACATTAAAAGAATTACTCACCATAATCAAGTGGGATTCATTCTTGGTCTTCAGGGCTGGTTCAACATTTGCAAGTCAATCAACATGATACACCATATTAATAGAAGAAAGGATAAGAACCATACGATCCTGTAGATGCAGAGAAAGCATTTGACAAAATACAGCATCCTTTCTTGAGAAAAACCCTCAAGAAAGTAGGGATAGAAGGAATATAACTTAACATCATAAAAACCAATATGAAAACAGTTAACATCATCCTCAATGGAGAAAAACTGAGAGCTTTCCCCTCAAAATCAGGAACATGACAGGGAGGTCTACTCTTACCACTGTTGTTCAATATAGGACTGCAAGTCCTAGCCTCAGCAATCAGACAACAAAAAGAAATAAAAGGCATCCACACTGGCAAGAAAGAAGTCAAACTTTCACTCTTTGCAAATGAGACGATACTCTACATGGAAAACCTAAAAGACTCCACCCAAAACCTGCTAGAGCTGACACATGAATTCCACAGTCACAGGATATAAAATCACTGTATAGAAACTGGTTGATCTCTATACACCAATAACGAAGCAACAGAAAGCCAAATCAAGGAGTCAATCCCATTTACAATTGCACCAAAAACATAAGATACCTAGGAATAAACCTAACCAAAGAGGTAAAAGACCTGTGTGCTCAAAACTATAGAAAACTTATGAAGGAAACTGAAGAAGATACAAAGAAATGGAAAAATATTCCGTGCTCATGGATTGAAAGAACAAATATTATTAAAATGTCAATACTCCCCAAAACAATCTACACATTCAGTGCAATCCCTGTTGAAGTAACACCAGCATTCTCCACAGAGCTAGAACAAACAATCCAAAAATTTGTATTCAGGGAAAGACCTGAATAGCCAAAGTAATGCTGAAAAAGAAGACCAAAACCTGGAGGCATCACAATTCCAGACTTTAAGCTGTATTGCAAAGCTATCGTTATCAAGATAGTATGGTATTGGCATTGAAACAGACACATAGATCAATGAAATAGAGAACCCAGAAATGGACCCACAAATATATGGCCAACTAATCTTTGACAAAGCAGGAACGAGTATCTAATGTAGAAGACGACAGTTCCTTTAACAATGGTTCTGGGAGAACTGGACAACGACATGAAGAATGAAACTGGCCCACTTTCTTATTCCATACATAACAATAAATTCAAAATGGATGTGAGACAGGAAACCATCAAAATCCTACAGGAAAAAACAGTCAACAACATCTTTGACCTCAGCCACAGCAACTTGTTCCTTGACAGGTCTCTGGAGGCAAGGAAAATAAAAGCAAAAATGAACTATGGGGACCTCAAGATAAAAAGCTCTGCACAGCAAAGGAAACAATCAACAAAACTAAAAGGCAAATGATGGAATGGGAGAAGAATATTTGCAAATGACATATCAGATAAAGGGTTAGTATCCAAAAATCTATAAACTACTTACCAAACTCAACACCGGAAAAACAAATAATCCAGTGAAGAAATGGGCAGAAGACATCAAAGGCTGCTTTTCCAAAGAAGACCTCCAGATGGCTAACAGACACACAAAAAGATGCTCAACATCACTCATCATCAGGGAAATACAAATCAAAACCACAATGAAATACCACCTCACATCTGTCAGAAAGGCTAAAATTAATAACTCAGGAAACAACAGATGTTGGCAAGGATGTGGAGAGGGGGGAACACTTTTGCTCCGTTGGTGGGACTGCAAACTGGTGTAGCTACTCTGGAAAACAGTGTGGAGGTTCCTCAAAAAATTAAAAATAGAACTACCCTATGACCCAGGAATTGCACTACTAGGTATTTATCCAAAGGATACAAAAATGCTGATTTGAAAGGGTACGTGCACCCCAGTGTTTATAGCAACACTATCAGCAATAGCCAAATTATTGAAAGAGCCCAAATGTCCACTAACTGATGAATGGACAAAGAAGATGTGGTATGTATGTATGTATGTATGTATACACACACACACACACACACACACACACACACACACACACACACACACACTGGAATACTACTTGGTGATGAAAAAAGAATGAAATCTTGCCATTTGCAACAATATGGATGGAACTAGAAGGTATTATGCTAAGTGAAATAAGCCAGTCAAAGAAAGAGATATATTATTTCACTCATATGTGGAATTTGAGAAACTCAACAGATGAACACAGAGGAAGGGGAAAAAAATAAGATAAAGGGAAAAAAACAGGAAAAGGAAAAAACAGAGGGAGGCAAACCATAAGAGGCAAACCATCTCTTATGTGTCATATGTAAGAGATGAATCACTGGGTTCTATTCCTGAAGCCAAGACTACACTGTATGTTAACTAGCTTGAAATTAAATTTAAAAAACAAACAGTAAAAAAAATCACAATAAATTAAAAATTCACATGTAAGCTGTACAATATAGGCTAACACGTAGAATTGGAGACCTTGAAGGACAGGAAAAAGCGAATAAGACTAAATCTTTCAAGAAGTAATGGCTAAAATTTCCTACATTTAATAAAAAAAAAAAAACCTATAAGCCAACATATCCAAGAAGCTCAACAATCCCTAAGCTCAAGAAACATGAAAACAAAAACAAAAAACTACACCAAGACACATCACAATGAAATTGTTTAAAATTATTAATAAAGAGAAAATCTGAAAAGCACTATCAGGGAAAAACATCACCTTACACATAAGGGAATAAATAAGAATTATAACGGACTTCTCATCAGAAACAATCAAGTGAAAAAACAATGCAGCAGCATCTTTAAATTATTGGAATAAAAATTCAGCCTAGAATTCTATATCCAGTGAAAATATCTTTCAAAAACAAAGTTGAAGCAGACTTTATCAGACATGTAAAAATTGTAAGAATTCATCAGCAACAGACCTGCACAAAAGAATGAAGAGCAGAACTAGTTAGTATGTGACAAAAACATAAATTCTTACTTTTAAAGTTTTTACAAATTATAACAATTAGAAATAATAAAATTAGAAGTTTATAGCCTATGTAGAAGTAAATTGCATGATAAAAGTAGCAAAAACTCAAGTCATGTTTAAGGGCTGATATGTAAAGCAATATAATATTCCCTGAAGATTGAGGATGGTAAGTTAAATGTGTATATAGATCATAAACTATTAAAAACCACCAAAGTTATACCAAATAAACTGACAAAGGAGATAAAATGGAGTCATTAACCATACTCCATTTATCTAAAACACATCAGGAAAAGTGGAACAAAAACCAGACATGACAAATAGAAAACAAATAGCAACGTAATAGAATACAAATACAACCATATAATCATATGAAATGTAAATGGTTTATCCCAATTAAAGAACAGACCATCATACTGAGATAAATAGCAAAGCACAACCAAATCCTGCCTATAATAAACCCGCCTTAAATATACAGACCCAAAGAGGTTTAAAGCACAATGATAGGAAAAGATCTGCCATACTTACACTAATAAGAAGAAAGCATACTAACATCATACTAAATAGTTTTCAGAACAAAGAATATTGCCAGAGGTAATTCTGACATATTTGGCCAACTAATATTTGAAAAGGGGGCTAAGAACACCCAATGAGGAAACAGTCTCTTCAATAAGTGATGCAGGGAAACTGGATAACCACATGCAAAAGAATTAAATTGGACCCCTTTCTTCCAATACTCAAATATTAATTCAGATGGATTAAAGACTTAAATGTAAGACTTGAGACCACATGTCTCCTAGAAAACACACACACACACACACACACACACACACACACACACACGAAGAAAACTTCTTGACATTGGTCTTTGCAACAATTTTTTGTATGGAACACCAAAAGCAACAAAAGCAAATATTTAAAAACCGGGACTACATCAAACTAAAAGGCTTCTGCACTGCAAAAGAAACACAAAATAAAAAATGTGGTTTACAGAAAGGAAGGAAGTATTTGCAAATCCTGTTCTGGTAGGGAGTTGATATCCAAAATATATGAAGAACTCCTACAACTCAATAACAGAAAAAAACAAGCAACCTCATTTAAAAATAAGGCAGGGGATTTGAGGAGAAATTTTTCCAGAGAAGATATTCAAGTGGCGAATATGTATATGCAAAGGTGCTCAACACCACTACTCAGGGAAAGAAAAATCAAAACCACAATGAGGTATTACCTCACACCTGTTAGAACTCCTATCAAAAAGACAAGAGAGTACAAGTGTTGGTGAGGATGCGGAAGAAAGAAAACCCTGGTGCCCTATTAGTGGAAATGTAAACTGATACAGCCACTATGGAAGACTGAACAGCTAGTATGGAGGTTTCCCAAAAAATTAAAAATAGAACTACCATACGATCCAACAATTCCACTTCTGGATATATATCCAAAGGAAATAAAATCACTGTGGAAGGGATATCTGCATCCTCGTGTGCATTATAGTGTTATTGACAATAACTAAGATATGGAAACAACCTGCCTTTTGACAGATGAACAGATAAAGAAGATGTGGGACACTATTCAGCCATAAAAATGTAAATCCTGCTATTTGTAATGACACAGACGGACCTTGAAGACACGCTAAGTGAAATAAGCCAAAGAAAGACAAATACTATAGTATGTTATTTATATATGGAATAAAAAAAATCAACTTAAAATTGCAACACTAATGCCCGTTTATAGATGAGGAAAAATGTGGTGTAAATATACACCGGAGTATCACTCAACCATAAAAAAATAAAATCTTGCCATTTACAACATCATGGATGAACCTAGAGGGTATACAGCTAAGTGAAGGAAGTCAGAGAAAGACAAATACTGTATGATTGCAACTTGTAGGTTGAATTTAATAAAGGAAACAAAAAAACAGACTCTTAAATATAAAGAGCTGGTTGTTGCCTGAGGGGAGGTGGGGAGGAGGAGGAGTGAAAAAGATAAAGGGGGTTCAGAGTATGGTCATCTTGATGAGCACTAAGAAATGTACAGAATTGTTGAATCATTATACAGTACTCCCAAACCTACCCTAACCCTGTGTATTAATTATACTTGAATGAAAACAAAAGTAAATAAAAACGCACTCAAACCCAGAGAAAACAAAGACCAGTTTTGTGGTCACCAGAGGTGGAAGTTGGGAGGGTGGGCGTGGTCAAAAGTGGAGGAAAGTGGTCCAAAGTTATCAACTTCCAGTTAGAAGATAAATACCGGGGTTGTAATGTACATGATGGCTATGGTTAATGCTGCTGCGTGGCATGTTTGAAAGTTGCTAAGGGTAGACCATAGAAGTTCTCATCACAAGGAAAAGGCAGTTATAATTTTACGAGGAGCTGGATGTTAAATAAAATTCTATCAGGTGGATTATGAAAAATATCAAGTTGGTTTAGTAAGTTTGCAGGATCTAAGATCGATGTACACAAATCAACTGTGTTTCTATAGGATAGGCAACCAGAAATTGAAATTTTAAAAGAACATAAAAGTATTGAAAACTTATATATTTTTCTAAATTTACCCGATTTATAGGTTTAAGACTATAAAACATTACTGAGCAAAATTTAAAAAGTCCTACATAGGGGCGCCTGGGTGGCTCAGTCGGGTAAGCGTCCAGCTTCAGCTCAGGTCACGATCTCGCAGCCTGAGTTCGAGCCCCGCATCGGGCCCTGTGCTGACAGCTCAGAGCCTGGAGTCTGCTTTGGATTCTGTGTCTCCCTCTCTCTGCCCCTCTCATGCTCTGTCTCTCTCATTCTCAAAATTGAGTAAATGTTAATTTTTTTTTTTAAATAGAAAGTCCTACATCAATGAAGACATATACCAGGTTTGAGACCATGAAAACAGTCTTACAATGTCAATTCTCCCCAAATTGATCTACAAATTTAATACAATCCCAGTCAAAATCTATAAGACTGTTTTTGTAAAACTGATAAAATTTATACGGAAATGAAAGGGACTAAGTATAGTCAAAACAACTTAAAAAAGTTGGAAGACTAACACTACCTCATTTCAAAATGAGATACAGTTAAGATAGTAAAGCTACAGTAATTCGGATGATATGTAAAGTCTGATCAATAGATCAATATTACAGAATATAGGCATCACTTGCTTCATTGCACTTGGATTTATTCCCCTTCACAAATACTCTGGGCTTTTGTTGTTTTTACAAATTTAAAGTTTGGGGCAACCCTGTAATCAAGCAAGTCTCTCAGTACCATTCTTCCAATGGTATTTACTCTTTTAGGTCTTTGTGTAACATTTTGGTAATTCTTGCGATATTTCTAACTTTTCCATTGTATTTGTTATTGGTGATCTGTGAGCTTTGAGGTTACTATCATGATTGTTTTCAGGCACCACAACCCATGCCACAACCATCCGCTTCCACATCTCTCTTCAGGCCAACCTGAGACACAACAATATTGAAATTAGGCCAACTAATAACCCTACAATGGCTTCTAAGTGTTCAAGTAAAAGAAAGAGTTGTATGTCTTCCACTTTAAATCAAAAGCTATAGGGGCGCCTGGGTGGCGCAGTCGGTTAAGCGTCCGACTTCAGCCAGGTCACGATCTCGCGGTCCATGAGTTCGAGCCCCGCGTCGGGCTCTGGGCGGATGGCTCAGAGCCTGGAGCCTGTTTCCGATTCTGTGTCTCCCTCTCTCTCTGCCCCTCCCCCGTTCATGCTCTGTCTCTCTCTGTCCCCAAAATAAATAAACGTTGAAAAAAAATTAAAAAAAAAAAAGCTATAGGGGTGCCTGGGTGGCTCAGTCAGTTACATGTCCGACTCTTGATTTAGGCTCAGGTCATGATCTCATGGTTTGTGAGATTGAGTCCCTCATGGGACTCTGCACTGACAGTGCAGAGGGTGCTTGGGATTCTCTCTCCCCCTCTCTCTCGGCTCCTCTCCCACTCATATGCAGAGGCACACTTTCTCTCCCTCAAAGCTTTAAAAAGCTAGAAATGATTAAACTTTCTCAGGAAGCCATGTTGAAAGCGCTAGGCCTCTTGCAGCAGTCAGCCAAATTGTGAATGCAAAGGAAAAGTCGTAAATTAGAAGTGCTATTCCAGTGATCAGTGATTTAAAAAGATAAAAATAAAATAATAAAGCAAAACAGCCTAATTGCTTATCTAGAGAAAGTTTTAGTGGTCTGGATAGAAGATCAAGCCAGCCAGAACCTTCCCTTCAGCCTTCCCTGATGGCTAAGAGGTGAGGAAGCTGCAGGAGAAAAACTGGAATCTATCAGAAGTTGGTTCATGAGGTTTAAGGAAAGAAACCATCTCCCTAACATAAAAGTGTAAGGTTAGGCAGCAAGGGCTGATACAGAGGCTGCAGCAAGATCCAGAAGATCTAGCTAAGGTAATTACTGAAGGTGGCTAACTAAACAGATCTTCAGGGCAGACAAAACAGACTTCAATTGGAAGAAGATGACATCTAGGACTTCCATAGCTAGAGAAGTCAATGCCTGGATTCAAAGGACAGGTTGGGTCTCTGGTTAGGGAGTAATGTAGCTGCTGACTTTAACTTAAAGGCAATGCCCGTTTACCCTTCCCAAATCCCAAAGTCCTTAAGAATTAAGCTAGATCTACTCTGTATGTGCTCTATAAATGGAACAACAAAGCCTGGATGAGAGCACATCTGTTCACAACATGGCTCACTGAAAATTTTAAGCTCACCACTGAGAACTGCTACTCAGAAGAAAAGATTCCTTTAAAAAGATTTAATACTCACTGGCAATGGACTTTGTCACCCAAGAGCTCTGGTGGAGATATACAAGATGAATGTTATTTCATGCCTGTTAACGACATCTATCCTGCAGCCCATGGATCAAGTAGTCATTCAAGTTTCAAGCCTTATTTAAGAATATATGGGGAGCCTGGGTGGCTCAGTGGGTTGAGCGTCCCACTTCGGCTCAGGTCATGATCTCACAGTTCGTGGGTTCAAGCCGTGCATCGGGCTCTGTGCTGACAGCTAGGAGCCTGGAGCCTGCTTTGCATTCTGTGTCTCTCTCTCTCTCTCTGCTTCTTCCCTGCTCACATGTTGTCTCCTGTCTCATAAATGAATGAATGAATGAATGAATGTATTTCATAAGGTTATTGCTGCCATGGACAGGGATTTCTCTGATGGATCTGGGAAGTCAGCTGAAAACCTTCTAGAAAGGATTCACCATTCCAGATGCCAGTAAGAATATTCATGATTCATAGGAAGAGGTTAAAATATCAACATGAACAGGATTTGGGGAGAAGTTGATTCCAACTCTCACAGATGACTTTGAAGGGGGTCAAGATCCCAGTGGAGAAGTAACTGCAGGTGGGGTGGAAACAGCCAGAGAACTAGAAGTGGAGCCTCGAGATGCACTGAATTGCTGCAACCTCATGATCAAACTTGAACAGACAAGGTGTTGATCTTCGTGGATGAGGAAAGAAAGTAGTTTCTTGGGATGGAATCTATTCATGGTGAAGAGGTTGTGACGATGGTTATGGTGGCAGCAAAAGATTTAGAACATTTCATATACTTAGTTGATAAAGCAGCAGTAGGGTTTGAGAAGATGGGCTCCAATTTGGAGGGAAGTTCACTGTGGGTAAAATGCTATGAAAGAGCATCTTCTACTACAGAGAAATTGCTCATGAAACGAAGTATCAATTAACGTGGGAAACGTCACCGTTGCCTTATTTGAAGACACTGCCACAGCCACCCCACTTTCAGCAGCCACCAACATGGAGGCAAGAGCCTTTCCCAGCAAAATAACTCCCTGAAAGCTCAGAGAGCATTTTTTTTTTTAGGAATAACGTTTTAAATTAAGATATATACAGTGTTTGTCCAGACATGATGCTATTGCACACTTTATAGTTTAATGTAATCATAACCTCCATATACATCAGGAAACCAAAAATTCATTTGACTTGCTTTATTGCAACACTCACTTTATTGTGGCGATCTGGAACTGAACGTGCAACACGCATGCTGGTGCACGGTCTAGAAAGAGCTACACATATATGTTTTTTTTATTCTTTCAAAGTTTCCAGGAAAATTCAACGGAAGTAGTAATTGTTTCAATAAATGATCTGGAATAACTGGACAGCCATATGAAAGAAAGGAGAAGGCAGGGAGGGAAAGGGAGAAAGAAATTTCAACCCTTACTTCACACAATATATAAAAATTAACAGAAAATGGTTCATAACTGAAATAAGATCTAAAACTGTAAAACTCCTAGAAGAAAATGTAGGGAAACATATGACTGAGCATGATTTGCCTACGATTGTTTAAGCAGGTCACAAAAATAGCATGAAGTATAAAAGAAAAAAAATCAATTGGGCTTAATAAAAATTAAGAACTTTTTCTCTTGGGGTGCCTGGGTAGCTCCATCGGTTAAGCATCCAACTTCAGCTCAGGTCATGATCTCACAGTCCATGAGTTCGAGCCCCGCGTTGGGCTCTGTGCTGACAGCTCAGAGCCTGGAGCCTGTTTCTGATTCTGTGTCTCCCTCTCTCTCTGCCCTTCCCCCATTCATGCTCTCTCTCTGTCTCAAAAATAAATAAACATTAAAAAAATTAAAAGAACTTTTTCTCTTTAAAGACACTGTTCTATTTAAGCCAAAACTTTCTAGGGATACGCCCTTGAGTCATTCTGGTGTCTTCCTTTAGCAAAGGGAGGTAAAAATAATACATTCCGTTAGGGATATTCCTTAGGGTGAAGACTAACCTATGGAAGTGAATGCCTTTAGTAAATGCATTTAGCATTTAGTCTAAAATCTAAGCTGTATTAGCTATGTACCAGCAGGCCTGAAATAAATATGCATGGAAATTTCAAAAAGACATAAAAATAAAAAGGAAGCCACATACAGAAAATAAACACAAAACATAGTTGATCAAGGACTTATGACTTGTATGTAGAATATACAAAGAACACTTAAAATTTTTTTAAGTTTATTCATTCTGAGAGAGAGAGAGAGAGAGCGAACAAGCAGGGGAGGGGTGCAGAGAAGGGGAGAGAGAATCCCAAGCAGGCTCCGCACTGTCAATACAGAGCTCAACATGGGGCTTGGAGCCACAAACTGGGGCTCCAACCCACAAACCATGAGATCACGACCTCAGCCAAAGTTGAGTCCAACACTTGAAATGAGCCACCCAGGCACCCCTATAAAGAGAACTTTCCAGTCAAGAAAGCAAATAACCCATTTTTAATAGTATAGGATTTAAAGATTTATTACCCAAGAAGTTACAGAAAGATGGATAATAAACCCATGAACAGATGTTCGACACCATTAGTCATTACAGAAATGCAAATCAGAACCACAATGAAATACCATTACACTCCCACTGGAATGGCTAAGATTAAAAAGATTAACATTACTGGGACACCTGGGTGGCTCAAGGTTAAGCATGTGACTCTTGATTTCGGCTCAGGTCATGATCTCACAGTTCATGGGTTCAAGCCCTGCACTGGGCTCCACGCTGTCAGCTTGGGATTCTCTCTCTCCCTTTCTCTCTGCCTCCCCCCCCCCCCCCCCCCCTGCACATGTGGGCTCAGAATATATAAATAAAAAAAAAAAAAAAAAAAAAAAAAAAAAGACTAACATGGCCAAGTACTAGCAAGAATGTGAGCAATTAGAACTCTCATAGACCTTTGGGAGTGTTCGATAGTTTACCTTAGAAAAACTGTTTTGGCAGCTTTTTAAAAGTTAAATGTACACCAACCATGATCTAGTCATTCCATTCCTATGTATTTACTCCAGAGAAAATATATATCCATACAAAGACTTATCTATGATCCCAAGTGCTTTACTTATAACACAAAACTGGGAACTCAAATGGCCATCAACAGGCGACTGGCTGAACGCATCGTGGTATATCCGTGAAGGAACTATGACTTGGCAACATGAAAGCAAACTATTGATACACACAATGTGGATAAATCTCAAAATAATTATGCTGAATGAGAGAAGCGGGGAGAAAAGAGTGCGTACATTTTAAAATATTTATTTTTGAGAGAGAGCAAACGTCACCGGGGGAGGCACAGAGAGAAGGGGACAGAGGATCCAAAGCAGGCTCAGTGCTGACAGCAGAGAGCCCAATGTGGGGCACGAACTCACAAACCATAAGATCATGACCTGAACCAAACAAAGTCAGACGCTCAACCACTGAGCCACCAGGCACCCAAGAGTGCCTATTCTTTGATTCCATTGATAGATTTTCTAAAACACAGTCTCTTTCATCCTGGCAAAAAGCAGATCAGTGATTGCAAGGGGCAGGTGAGGGGGATGGAAAGGGAAGAAGGATTTCAAAGGGGCAAGAGTATCTTGGAGAGGTTGGCTCTGTTCCTTATCTTGATTGCAGTGATGGTCCCAGTGTAGACATATGTCAAAAGTCTAATTCCACACTTTAAATACGTACAGTTTATTTAATTCCAATGATCTCAATAAAGGTATAAAAAGTACTTGTCCTATGACCCATTTTTCATAGGCCTATATGGAAAAGTGACAAATTAATGGCCAGATGGATACACGTTTCCTAGGCTGAGAATATTCAGTGTTTTGCTGCAGAAAAAGACATCACCAAGCATATCACTGGGGGTATAATGGTAGAGATCTATAGGTCAGGAGAATAATCCAGCACTGCTCAAATCATTATGTGGAAAACTGCACACAATACTCTCTCCTTGCGTGGGGTGTGGTCAGATGCAGAAAAGACGGAGAGCCCAGGCCATTGACATATATATTAACTAGTCACCCTAATAGCAATCAACATGATTTATTAATTTTGAAAATCGCGGGGCACCTGGGGGACTCGGTCCGTTAAATGTCCGACTTCGGCTCAGGTCATGATCTCATGGTTCGTGGGTTTGAGCCCTGCGTCGGGCTCCATGCTGACTGCTCAGAGCCTGGAGCCTGCTTCCGATTCTGTGCCTCCCTCTGTCTCTCTGCCCCTCCCATTTGTGCACATGCTCTCTCAAAAATAAACAAACATTAAAAAAAAGTCACATACCTAGATTTGTCATTTAATTTAGGATCCTGAATTTTTACTGATGGTTCTTGTAAATCTGAAGATTCATATTTTGAAGTAACTTCCAATCATGAAAATTAAAAACAAAAATTAAGCTTTTCAAGTAAACACTTAAGAATAATACTCAAAAGCCTTAGGATACATTTAAAAAATCTGACCTTGTTGCACATCATCCGGTTTCAATTTTTCAGGTGAACTATCTCCTGTATTTGTTTGCTGTAGAAAAAAATAGTTACGGTGCCTTTGAAGTCCCTCTTTTGAAATGCTCTTGGAGCCACTTTACATATCCACAGAAAAGCATTTCCACTAAATAATGAGATACCAGGCTTTTCATTCACTAGACTTTGCTCCTAATGACTGCTGACTGCTCCAAAAAATTGATATTCACTCTTAGGCAAAGATTTGCCACTCGCAAAAACACGATCATTACGCTTCTATATAATCTCCATGTAATCAAATATAAA
This sequence comes from Herpailurus yagouaroundi, assembly GCF_014898765.1. Taxonomy (NCBI): domain Eukaryota; kingdom Metazoa; phylum Chordata; class Mammalia; order Carnivora; family Felidae; genus Herpailurus; species Herpailurus yagouaroundi. The sequence continues at coordinate 15,288,368 of NW_024412467.1, forward strand.
CAAAATGGGGACCAGACTGAATACCTGTACCTGCCAAGAGGTGTGTTAGGATGAAAATAAAATGTATGCCTAGCATCCAGGAGGGCTATAGCATGAACCAGCTATTACCCCCATCTTATATCTGAGAAGCCTCAGACTCAGTGACGTTAATTTCCCCAAGTTCCTGTATCTAGTCAGGGAAAACCAGGTCCGACTCCAAACATTAGACTCTTTTCCCTATAATCTTTTCCCTACAATCTCAGTCTCCATGAGAAAACGAGGCAGAGGCAGCCAAGTCACACGTTCCTCTGGAGAGCCAAGTTGCATGGAAGCAGAGAACCCATGAACATGGCAAACAAAAATAATCTAAAGGAGAGGAGTGCCCCCCCCCTCAAAAGGGGGAGATCCATTGGTCAGGGAAAAAATGGACTACAATCCAGGAGAGATGCCTTCTACCTGTCAGCATCCTGGTGGACACAGTTCAAAACTTTGTGCCCAGCATCCCATACTCACGACAGGCTCATTAGACTGATCATTTACGGGGAGAGCTGCTGGGCAGTGGTCATCTCCAGCACTCATTAACTCTGCCAGCTTAGTGGATTCTTCTGTCTGGTCTATACACATAGAGAAAAGAGCATTAAAAGTGGAAATAACCATATGCCATGGTGACCACATTCTCCCACCTTCTTCATGGGACCCCATGCTGACAGTACATCGCCATCTATTGGTAAGAGCTGGTAATCACATCCTGTCTCAAATCTCAAGTCCGAAATCTACCTGCACTTTGAGAAAGAAACAGCTTTGGGATGTGACTCCTAATAGATACAGGATCTATGCAGGGTCAGCTTTGGGGATGGCCGGGCCTTTCCGTGCCCCCATATTCTGCCTCCAGCCACCCCTATCATATTTTCTCCTTTTTCCATTTCCATTGACCCACAAGAGAATGTATCAGACTGGGAAAATAATATAAGATGTTAGCAACTTTTCTTTCTCTGTAGGTACAATGGAACATTTATTACTCTTATAGGACCACAGGTTTTCAGTGACCTCTTCCAAGTAAGGTTTTATTATTGTCTTTATAGGGAATTCAGAGTAAGAAATTTTATTTCCCAGTATACCTGTCTCTCTTTCATGACTGCTAGGAATGGCAGTGTCTGCTTTCTCAAATTTACCAGAAAGTTCGGAGGAGCTTCTTTTCTGGTCAGGCAACATCTGAAATGCAAGCCAAAATCCACATGACCTTTAAAAGGACTAAACTCTTAAAAATTTAAGGAAAAGCTAAGGCTCAGAACACAGCAAAGTGATAAATTCGAAGTTAGTCTTTGGTTTGTCCTCTTTTGAAGGATAATGTTACTGTTTCCACCTCTCTGACCCCCTTCCCTCCAGGACTAGCCCTGGCTGACCACTTCCCTTCTTTCACTCACTCCATCCTCGTGTCTTCACAGCCTGCAGTGAGTTCCCAACTGTGGGATTTCTCCAACCCCCACTCCTTCCTCACAAGGGCCTCACGGTCTAGGAACTGCAGCTTAATCACAGGAAAACCTTAGTTCTACCCCGAAACATTTTCTTCACTTCGGGAGACATGGAAATACATACAGTTCTGAAGTTTTTCTTTTTTTTTTTTTAATGTTTAAGAGAGAGAAAATGAATGGGAGAGGGGCAGAGAGAAAGGGAGAGAGAGAATCCCAAGCAGGCTCCACACTGTCAGCGCGGAGCCCGATGTGGGGCTTGAACCCACAAACCGCGGACAGCAGGACCTGAGCTGAAATCAAGAGTCAGATGCTTAACGGACTGAGCCACCCAGGAGCCCCCTGAGGTTTTTCACCGAATAAAGGCAAACCTCTAATGTTGAGGCAGAAAGGAAGGGAGGCTCAGAAGACTAATTCACCAAAGCAAAGTCATTTTGGTTTTCGACTGACCCTTAACCTGTCAGCAGGTCATAAGAAGAGTTATAAGATCTGACTCACAGAAGACTGTAAGACTCCACTCCAACCGGCAGTAAAAGGCGGAGGCCATTGTTAAAATTGGTCCCTATAGGTAATCTCACGACCCTAGGAAAATGGAAAAAACTTACTTCCCAGTGTAAATGATAAACCCAAAGCTTCACAGCCCCTCCCTATAGAGTTAGGTAATTTTAAAAACATAAAACCCTTTTCCAGAGGCAAAGCGGGGTCCCTTTTCCTCATCTTGGAGGAGGGGCCACTACTTTGTCCGTGAAGTAGCTCCTTTCTTATTTCTAGGTTTAACAAATCTTTGTCCCTTTCTCTAAATGGTTTTCTCTTGAATTCTTTCTCCCATAAAGCCAAGAACCCTCTTGGTGAGGGTCTATACACCCTCTCTGTGGGGGCCTTAGCCTATGTAGACTCAGTGTTAGGCCAATTCATATGTAATGTTATAGGAAGTAATTTTTCGGTAATGATTCTCTTTCTCTCGTCCTCACCCATGAAATGGTCTTTTCATAGGGTGAGTCTTTGGGAACACTACCACAGAGCACTTAACAGTATATGAGAGGTCTTCATATGCAACTCAGTGCCAAAAGCAAATGGGCCCAAGTCTTGGCCCCCCCCCGGGGGGGGGGGGGGGGGGGGCCGTCAGCCATTACCATAATATCATAGGTCTCGTCACTAATTTCTTTGCTCTGCCTATCATCTGTGATAGAGAAAATCTTTGTGATCTTTGCTGTGTGTCAACAGGAAACATCACAGTCAATGATCTGGAGGCCGTATCAGTCTAGAAGAGGTATAAACCATTTCGGCATTAGACCAGGAGATAAAATTTCAGAACTCCCTAAGAGACACGATTTCTAGCGATTCCCCTCGGTCCTCAAGGAGGGGAGAGAGAAGGAAATACTAAGAAGCCCACAGCAAGTATCCTCAGAACTTCAGGAAGAATGTGGCGAGGTGGTAATGTTATCCTAGAAGATTTTTAACTGTTCACAATAAGTGGAGTAAAAGCATTTTGAGGCACAAAGGGGTTTTGTGTCCTACGTGTGCTTGTTACAGAATATTCCAAAGATCAAGCTATCTGCTTGAGCAGATGTTCACATCAAAACCCAACAAGAAAGTTAAAGACATAAAAACATGCTCAAACAGGGGCGCCTGGGTGGCTCAGTTGGTTGAGCGACCAACTTCGGCTCAGGTCATGGTTTCACAGTTTGGGAGTTCGAGCCCCGCGTCGGGCTCTGTGCTGACAGCTCGGAGCCTGAAGCCTGCTTCGGATTCTGCGTCTCCTTCTCTCTCTGCCCCTTCCCCGCTCACACTCTGTCTCTCTCTCAAAATAAAATAAAAACATTAAAAAAAATTTTAAAAAACCAGGCTAAAACATTTCCAAACGATCCAAAAGAATTAAGTTTGCCACCTGTTTGTCTTCTCCTAAAGCTTTGATAGAAGCTTGTGAGATGTTGAATTGCAAATCAAAATGGATTTCTATTTTCGTCACTTCTTTGTTGCTGATATTCAAAGGCTTCTTCAGGTAAATGATAAGCATCTTCACATTTCCAGTTTCTAACAAAAAACAAAGTATACACATGCATATCAACACACTGAAAGGTTTTAAGATTTTAGAATTGTAAACAACCGCACCGGGATATTTGTCAACTGCTCAGATTTGTCTGCAATAAGAAGTTGAAAAGAAACTGTGTTAAAGTTACTTTGAAGTCATTTTCATTAGAAGCACATTTGTGTGTTTACACATACAAATACACACAGTATGATTATGTAGTTAGTCCTGCAAAGACAGGAAGTTACTTGTCTTAGCAGCCAAGCAATGGAGATGGTTTTGGCTTCTAAAATTTGATCTGATTTTTTTTAATTTTTAAGATTTATTTATTTTTGAGACAGAGCACAAGCAGGAAAGGGTGGTGGGATGTGGGGGGGGGGGGGGCGGGTGGGGTTGTGGTGGTGGCAGACACAAGATCCGAAGTGGGCTCTACACTGACAGAAGCAAGCCTGATGCAGGGCTTGAACTTACAAACTGTGAGATCATGACCTGAGCCAAAGTCGGAAGCTGACTTTCCCCCACACCTTAATATGTAACTAGTCACTCTTTACCACCTCAGTGCTGCTCTTTCTGCATACGGGTCCTGTCCTGGTGCTTCAACAAAATCACCTTCTTGCACCAAAGAGGTTTTCAAGAATTCTTTCTTGGCCATCAGCTCCGAACCCCACCATCACCCCAAAACTTCATCACCTATAAATAAACCTAACCAAAGGGGTGAAAGACCTATAAACTCTGAAACCCTGATGAGACACTGAGCCCCTTATGTAAGCATACACCAGCTCCTGCGCCTGGATCGAGACCTCCTGTGGGCTGGGAGATGGTGGCACAGGGCCCGTTCCACATCCCTGCTCCTGGGGCGGCAAGAGGCCGGGCGTCTTAAGTGGGGGTGCCCTCATCCCGAGGCATGCTGCACCACTGGCCCAGGCCTGCTGTGGCTTCTGGCAGTGCTCACCTAGTTCTCGAGGCCTACTGCAACAGAGAGAAAGGGGACAGGGGGCAGGCAGCGCTGCCTCCCAGGGCACAGTGGAGGAGGCGGAGGTCATCCAGCTCCTGAACACAGCCAAGCTGAGCATCACCAAAGATGAGCCAGAAAGGGCTGAGCTAATTTAACATGACACTCACCTTGCCTAGCAGACCAATAATGGAAAGGCCATCACTTACACTTTCGATTTGATGGCCAACTTAGCATTTATATGGGGTCAGCTTGAACATGCTGAAAAGCTTTTTAAAGCAATAATGAGTTACCTGCTTGGAAGGGACATACGATGGGAAAACAATGCAATAATTCAAATCTCTCTAAAGCTGACCGGTATCTATGCTGCTCAAGATAGCCAGCACGAGCAAGTTCCCATCTATGAATTCTACATGTCAACTCTAGAGGGAAAAACTGAAAGAGGAAAGGAATTAGCAGAAGACATTTTGTCGGCAAAAGAGAAAGCCAGCACCCACCTCCTCCTTGGCATGTGTTTAGACACCTACACTTGCTACCTTCTATTCTCCAAGCAGAGAACAGAGGACGTATGAAATAGAACAGGTTTGAAAAAGCTTTGCAGATTTCTGAAGAAATACTAGGAGGAAGACGCCCATAGACCGCCATGCTGATGAGTGCCATGGCTACCACCGTGGATGCACAGGGCCACTTCGATAGGCCTGTGTTTATGTGCAACGGGCATCAGATCCGGTGAGACAGAACATCCTGAGCTGCTCAGTAATCCACGCTGCTCAGGAATCTAGCTGCAATCTGATGCACAGAGAAGGATACGCATAAAGCAAAAGAGATCTTCCAGGAAACACTAAAGCAAGCAGAACTGAAAAGAGAGGAGGTTTCCGTACAGCACCTCAGGGAAGAGTCGGCTGAGCTGTGAAGAAAAAGTAGACCTTTTAACTTAATTTTATGAAGCACTAACTCCCTTTCTATTGTAGGGAATTTTCAGCAACAGCTATTATGTCAGTCTCAGTGGCACCCAAACCATTGACTTAAATCTTTTTTCCTTGATATTCAAGTGTCATCAACTTACCTATGGTGAAGGACTAGTTGTAGACACTACCCCTTTTGTTTTTTTAAAAAGGAACAACAACTTTTAGCCCTGGCTGATTTTGACTTCTAAGGACAGATAAGTGATGCTTTCAGTTGTAACCTATAGTTAGGTGCTAGCTGTGCTGGTCTAACTATAGGTGGAGATGGGCCAGTTCTCCCTTGGGATGGGTGTGTGGTGATACCCCCTCCCAAGCATCTCTATCCTAACACTTGGTCTGTTGATTTGCCACCCTTTGTTTTATCAATATCTGGCTGATCAGAGCTATGTGTCATGGCAAAGGGGCATTATGGGGAGTTTTCTTATTTGAAAAATAAGAAATGGTGAGTTTTCTTATTTCAACGAAGCCCAGTGGGGGATCTAATGCATAATGGACCCAAAGTATTATCTTGGTTTACACCAGTGTCCAGCATGAAGTTTCAAAGTAGGAATTAGGACCTTGAAAATATGGCCATTTCATTATAAATGAAAGGGACTATCTGTTTTTATATCTGGTTCTATACAACTATGAAAAAGGGGGGAAAGGAATGCTACAAACTCCTGTCAATGCTATTTGAGCACTCCATTTCCTCTGCAACCTAGGTCCCTGAACAGACTCATCTGAGGAGCTCTTAAAGACACACATGCCCAGGCTGCACCCCCAAACCTTCTGTCTCAGGGTAGGGCGTTACAAATTTAACATGCAAAATATCCGCAGTAATTCTGATATGTACTGCTAGTACCAATCTGGATCCTCGTCCTGGCCTTTTGAGTTTGGGTCTCAATATCCTCATCTGTAAAGTAGGGATGGAGATGGTAGCCATGGGAAAACATATTTAATCATCTGACCTTAAGTGAATAGACTACTGTGTTGAAAGATCTTTATCACACTGCTTCAAAAGTATATACATACAAGATAGGCAGATGGAGGTCTTTACCTTAGCAGTCCGGAAAAGAGCTCTTTGCCTAGCGGAATGGCAATTTTATAAGCACCATAAAGGAACACTGTTATTGCTGGTAAGATTTTGGGGGTAAGGATGTGAATGGGAATGATAAACAGATATTTTTGTTTCTTGTGTACATACTGCAAGAATCCTTTCACGGTACTCTCAAAAAAAAAAAAAATCCCTGATTAAAGAAATTGAAAAAAAGAAATTGAAGATGACAAAGAAATGGGAAGACCTTCTATACTCATGGATTGGAAGAACAAATACTGTTAAAATATCCATACTACGTAAAGCAAACTACAAAGTTAACACAATCCCTATCAAAATACCAACAGCATTTTTCACAGAGCTAGAACAAACAATGCTAAGATTTATATGGAACCACAGAAGACCCCAAACAGTCAAAGCAGCCTTGAAAAAGAAAAGCAAAGCCAGAGGCATCACAATTCCAGACTTCAAGTTGTGTTACAAAGCTGTAGTGATCAAAACAATACGGTACCAGCACAAAAAAAGACACATAGAGAAAACTCAGAAATGAGCCCACAACATGGTCAATTATGTTAATTATATGGTCAATTACATGATCAATTGATTATATTAATTGAATGGTTAATTAATCTTCAACGAAGCAGGAAATATCCAATGGGAAAAAGACACTCTTCAACAATTGGTATTGGGGAAACTGGACTGCTTTCAAAATTAATTCAAGGCCTAATGTGAAACCTGAAACCATAATAATGCTAGAAAAGAGCCCAGGCAGTAAGATCTCTGACATCAGCCATCCCAACATTTTTTTTAGGTCTTCTGATGCAAGGGAAACAACAAAACAAAACTTTTGCACAGAGAAGAAAACAATCAACAAAATTAAAAGGCAACCTATGGAATGGGAGAAGATATTTGCAAATGAACTATCTGATCAAGGGTTAGTATCCAAAATATATAAAGAACTGATACAGCTCAGCACCCACAAAACAAATAATGCAATTAATAACTGGGCAGAAGATGTGAACAGACATTTCTCCAAAGAAGACCTACAGATGGCCAATAGACACATGAAAAGATGGTCAACATCACTCATCAGGGAAATGCAAATCAAAAGCACAATGACGTATCACCTCACACCCGTCAACATGGCTAAAATCAACACAAGAAACAAGTATTGGCAAGGATGTGGAGAAAGAGGAATTCTCTTGCACTGTTGGTGGGAATGCAAAGTGGTGCAGCCAGTATGGAAAACAGTATGGAGGTTCCTCAAAAAGTTAAAAATTGGATTATCATACGATCTAGTAGTTCTACTGTGTGTTTACCCAAAGAATACAAAAACATTAATTCAAAAAGATATATGCACCTTAGTTTGTTGCAGCATTATTTACAATAGCCAAATTATTGAAGTAGCCCAAATGTCCAAATGGCCCCCCACTCAAAAAGGGTAACTCCTGATTTCATGCCCCTCAACATTACTTACCAACCTAGAAGAAAGAAAATATAAGTGGATATGCCTACATGAACTCATCAATAATTACTATAAATCTTTGGGGGAAGGACGGCAGGTACTACCACCTTTTTTTTTTTTTAATTATGGTATAAAACGTTTACCATGTTAACCACGCTAGTTCATAGCACTAGTATGCTACTTCATAGCATTAAATTTATTCACATTGTCATACAATAGATTTCCAGAACTTCCTCCTTCCCACAGCGCCTGAAAACCACCATTCTACTTCCTGTCTCTATCAATTTCATTTTTCTAGATACCCTATAAAGTGGAATCATACAATATTTGTCTTTTAGTGACTGGCCTATTCATTTAGCATACTGTCCTGAAGGTTCATCCATGCTGTGGCATGTGTCAGACTTCTTCTAAAAGCTGAATAGTACTCCATCATATATATACATACACACACACTTTTCTTTATTCATCTGTAGATGGACATTTTGGTCGCTTCCACCTCTTGGCTATTGTGAATAATGCTGCAATGAACACCGGTATGCAAATAGCTCAAGTCCTGCTTTCATTTCTTCTGGATATGTACCTAGAAGTGAAATCGCTGGCTCATATGGTGATTCTATTTTTAAGGTTTTCAAAAACCGTAACTATTTTTACAATGAGAAAACCAGGCACGTAACCGAATCCTAAAATCACAGAGTGAAAGAGTCACCAACCCCATACCTCTGCATCCTGGCCCTGAACACAGTGTTCCTTCCACCACGCTATACCATTTCCCTTCCACCTCAAAGAATAGTCTGCTCTAGAATCAGAACTAAATGTGGGGTAGAATTCATCATCTTACCTATTATGCTGAAATTAATCACTGCTTCCTTCAAAATTCTTACTGAGTCCCACAGAGCACTCTTGGAAAAAAATAAGTTAAATTCATGAGCACATAATATACCTGCATATGAACGATTTCTAAGCACTTAGGTTTAAATAGGTTTCAAATGCAGTTACCTTAGTATTGTCTATATAAAAAGTTACACTCTGACTTCCGAGGTTGAAATCAATCCAAAATTTCTCTAGTTTTTCATCATTTGGTTTTCTCATCTATAATACATAATTAAGGCATAAATTGTATAGATACCATGTTAAAGGGTCAGATGAATATTATTCCACTAAAAACAACTTCTGCTCTTCATAGAAAAAACACTACCCTAATATTATAGTATGTCTTGATGGTCTTAATCTTTTCTGCAAAATGAGAGGTAGGTCTCAACTTTATACAGCTAAGCTATTTCTTCAGGGGGCGGGGGACACAACCACTATCCTTAGCTTAACATTTAAAAGATGTTTAAATGTGTCTGAGGACTCTATCCACACAAGTTTCCCACCTCCCCACCCCCCCACTCCTCCCCCTCGGTGAGAATCATGAGAAAATAGTCATATGTTGAAGCAGTAACAATCCATACTGCAGATGCACGGAAACTTCTAGAGAAGGAGGTATTATGATCAAATATAAGTAATTATTTGCTATCCAACTTAATATATCCATTAAAGTAGAGCTAAGACTTAAGTTCAAATTACCTTCATTTTAACTGATTACTACAAGAACATTTTTTTAAAAAAGCTTCTAACAGTATGACCTTTAGAGAAACAGTGTATGTGTCCTTCTCTGGCTTTCAGTTTCCACATAGGTACCTTTCTGAAGGCACGTTACCAATGCCTTTATTTCCTCTCAGCTGTTTTCTAGACCTATCAGGAAATATATAAAGAGTTTTTATTCCTTAACAATGGAAAAAACACTAGACTTACTACTCTACCACTTGCTTTTCCAAAAATGGCATTTCTTAGACATCTTCCCATCATAGGTGCTTACTTTTTAACACCTATGGAGTTGAATGGAAGTTTTAAGCTATGATGTATGTTACTGGAAGCCAGTTTAGGGCCCTGATTGAAACTGATGAAAATTTAGAAGTCAAAAAAAAAAAAATAGAAGAACCGCCAAGCAGATGTTGGAACCTTCAGATAACCAGGGAGAAAAAGGATGGAGATAAAGGAATCAAAGAAGCTACGAAAATCAGGGAGAGAGATCCTAGGGAGGAGAAACTTGTGGTATGGTCATGCATTAAAGGCTTAGCTCCCAGAGGCCAAGAAAGGGGCTCTGAACCCAAAACAGAGAAATGGTTAATTACGATATTTTGAAGACGAGATCCAGGAAACATCAACAGAGTCAAGGTTCAGAGATCTTTGAAGATTTTATCCCCAATGGAGGTGCTATAGGTGGATATTGTTCCTTTAGGAAGCAAAGAAGGTGGTGAAAAGAGACCTTACCCTTAGACTATAAAGTACAAGGTAGAATGATCTAGAAAAAACAGAGTGCTCCCAATTTCTGTGGATAAAATGGGGAATATCAACTGGGTGGAAAAAAGGGAATTGCCCTTTTCCCTACAATCTAGGCATGAACAATGGTACTCATTAACAGGGTAAAATAAGGCCAGATTCCTCTGATTGACTTCATGAACACAGCATCAACCCTAAAATTCCTGCATCTAGTAGTAACAGTAGGGTCCTTAAACGTATTAGTAATGCATTCCAGTTATGGTCGGATAGGATACAGGAGAAAGAAGACTTCAGAGTTGCGGCCTCTAGACGTAAACTTCCTTCTTTAAAAAGCCCTTCTGTGTGGGGAGACCAGTTTGGCCGAACTATGGGTGGGTTACATTATATACCACTCCCAGGGCCCCCAGAGGTAAACTTACCTCGTGCCCATCAGCAAAAGCAGCAATACACGGGAAGGAATAGACCCTGCAAAACACTTCACAATTAAAATGCAAAATAAAATGTGGCTGGAGCCTCAATACAACCTACAGATGTTCTATAACAAGAATTTGTAACTAGGGTGGGCAATTAAGTCGCTTAGCACAAAGTATGGACAAGGGTCTCAAGCCTGCAAACGGATACTACTAGGAGTAGGTTTCCAATCTCCATCTGGCAGTCTATAAGTCAGGTTTATCGGTACTAGATCTCAGCCCAGTTGTGTGGCAAGATTCCCAATGGTAGGAGTGAATTCAGAAAATTCTCATCAAGGACTTTGTCTGTGAAATAAATTTATCTCCAGTGACTTCCTGAAGGTTTGAGGCACTTTTCATAAAATCTTCTGGCCATGTTAAAAAATGTTCCAAGTTATAAGTAAATGTGCTCAAATACTGATAGAGATAAACACATACAAATGAATCACTAGGGAGAAGGGATCTAATCTTCTGATGTTTCTATTCAATGGATAACCCATTAGTGATCAATAAGTTATGTATTCTATACTCTCTCCTGAAATAAAACAGATCCTAGATTTTTCTTTAGTATTAGACATTTTCAGAAAACTAGTCAATAAAATAACACCCAGAGAAATATCTTACCTTCTTCCATCACCAAGTCTGTCGTTTAGGTGATTGAGAAATCGTCTACTATCCTTCAAAGGAAATAATGCAAACTTTAATTAAAAAAAACAACACAGGTCTTATTTAAATACTATTTTTGCCAGCATGAAGAAGCTAGTGTTTGCTTTGAAACTCCCAGGACCCAGTAACATCTCAAGGTTTCACCAAGATTCATTATTACAGGTTAATTAAAACAATGCTTTGTGTTATAAAGAGGCAGCTTCAGACCCAAATTCTTGAAGGAACCCCCAGCCAGCAGATTTTCAGCAGAGGAATGCTTTAAGTCTCCAAAAGTTATAGGCACGGTTATATTTCATTGGGTTAAGAGAAAGAGAAATACACTTAACTAGTGACCTAGATTCGTTTCGCTAACGCACCGGGCGTCCATCTTGCTAACATCTGCCCAGCTCAAGCCAACCACAAATCCATAAACTTGTCAACTTGGAGTTTATCTGGGTGTGTTACCCGCGGCCATTTTTCCTTGTGAGGAGTTCTCTAGCCTATTCCTTCCTAGTTTCTCTTTCCTGATACAAGTTCAGAGAATAAGGATTATTTTTTAAAGTTCTCCCGACCAGAAGCTAGTAGAAAGGTAAATTTGTTGCCTCCAAAATACTAAAGCTGAACAGACACTGACCCAGGCTTTTGTCCCTTTTCTTAGCAAGGACTGGCTGTTGTAGTACATCCTCACACTTTATACATTTATTCAGCACTAAGTAGACAGCAGTAACGTAAGGCTGGACCTCAACGCAGCTCAATTAAGAAGTGCATGGCTCTGTGGGGAAGAGGTTTTGAGAAACACTACCTTTGACCGATTTTCACAAAAATTCCCTGCAGAGGAGAGAATGACACAGAGGAAAAAACTAGCATCTGAATGCCCACCACATCCCCGGCACTTTTGGTTTCTCTCATTCAGTGCTCACAATTTTAAGGTGGCTTTTATTCCCATTTCACAGATAACAACCCTAAGCCTTCATAAGTCAACTACCTTACATGACGTGTGCATTTTTGTAAGCCAGGGAGGTAGTACTCGAACCCGAGGCTTATGGGCTTTCCATCTAGATCAAACGGAAAACTGGCTAGACCAACTACTGTGTATCTGGCAACAGGCTCAAAGTTAAATGCATTTTCAATAATATATTTAAGAGTTCAGATTTAATAAAATTCTAATTACATAGCAGTGTTGACTAGAAAGGCTTGGTTCAACGCTTTCATGGTTATTAAGAATTTTACTTTTTCCCCAAGGGCCTACCCCTCATTTTAAGAGTGTTTTGAAAGAAGAGGGACAATATTTTAGCTATTTTAAGATGTGGGTGAATATGCAGCCAAGCTATGAGCTATTTTTGTGCTACTCAAGGATATAACCACGGTGAGCCAGACTGCGTGGAAAGCACTGAAAATTCTTATTCCTCGAAACTGTAGAGCACCCCATGCCAATTTCAGCCTTCCCTCATCTTCCCAGCTGCTCCATGCAAGACTGAAATGCACATTTCTTTCTTCTACAGCTCTGACCACCATCTGAGGGTCGCTAAAATGGCTGCCTACTCCATGTTTTCTCTAACTGGATCCATCCCATTCGCATTGTTCTGTGTCCAGTATAAGTTACCTATAAAGCAGCCTTATCTGTATGTCCAGATTTGGCCCACAAATCTGGTGTTCACGTGGTCCTCAAATCATTTCACAGAGATGGAGAACAGGAAGCTTAAGAATGGCAACTTAATCACATTTGAAGACAAACTCCTCCCCTGAGCCCAATGCTCAGGAAAACAGTGTGAGGATGCATTGATTAAATGGAATTCTGATGACCAAGAATCGCACCGTCTCAAATTCTCGATCCTTAATTTCTTTGAAAGCTTCAGCAATGATGTCATCTTCAAACCACTGATGGACAAGGTCCCCCCTGGATTTTTTCAAGGTCAGTCTACACAATGCTTCAGAAAGAGCAACCTGCTGGTCATAATCTAGAGATTAAAAGCATGATAGACCTAGATCATTCCGGGATGGGCACAAAGCAAAAGAAAAAACAAAAAAAGCTTCTCCAAATTAGCACTGTTGTAAGAAATTCCATCTTGGAAGACTACCATTGTATGCTATAAGCATTATAATGTAACCTGGATCATTATTTAAATTCAATATTTAAGAAACATCAGGAGGAAATCTAAATAAGCTACCATATAACAATTAAAAAAATCTTTGCATTTTATATTTTAGAAGTATTAAAATATCAAGAAGCAGCTCCTCAAACAGCCTTAAAAAATGTTACTACAAAAATAAAAGCCCAAGATAAATTGTGGTATTTCACAACTGATAAAAATATATATGTTTCAATTTCGAATAATTTTAAAAGTCACATCGCAGCTGGATGTACACAACACGAAGACATTTACAGAATGCTTGTAAAATTTGTAAAATAATATATGTTGCTTATGAATCCATAAAATAAAGGTATAAAAACCTACTTTTGAATGAAAACCAAATCTAAGTCAAGGATGATCTCTACCAATGGAGACAATGGGATCAGGGACAGGTACACAGGGGGCTTTACATGGAACTCTGATTCTACATAAAAAAGACTAAGTAAATGTAGCAAAATGAAAATCTGACTTAGATTGGTTGGTTGGTGAATAAATGAGTATTCGTGAATTATTCTTTATGGCTTTCAGCATGGTAAAACCTTTCACAATAAATTACAAATAAAATGCTAATTCTTATTTTCAGCTTGACCGAAATTTATTATCCACAGTTCCAAGATGCTCATAAAGTCCCAAGTGGCCAATATGTAATACTCTAACATTTAAAATTCTGAACACTTCTTACCACCCACAGTCAAGATTGTCCTTGCAAGGTCTTTCCTGAAACATTTAAATAAATTAACATTTTACTGAAGTGAATGAACATACATAAAACTTTACTATTTTGACATTAACATTTAAAATCGAGATGTAGAGTTTCGAAATTATTTCAAATTCAGCATCAAAATTTCTGAAATGTCAAGAATACATTTTTATGGAAACGCAGTTTATATATTGACTTAAATGCACTTTTTAAAAGAAGCTAGAGTTGTTATGGATTCTGAGCTTCTATTCCTCCTTCTATAAAATGAACTCAATTGGATGATGTCTGAAGATTTACCAAATGCTAAGAGTCTGCAATTTCATAATCACCCCATCAACGTGTGAGGATATATTTCTTATATAATCTGTTTAAAAAATACAGTTGACACCTGGAAAAAAATGGTACAGCAAGTACTAAATCTTTCTAATGAGTTTTTTTTAAACATTTATTTATTTTTGAGACAGAGAGAGACAGAGCATGAACGGGGGAGGGTCAGAGAGAGGGAGACACAGAATCGGAAACAGGCTCCAGGCTCTGAGCCATCAGCACAGAGCCTGATGCGGGGCTTGAACTCATGAACCGCAAGATCATGACCTGAGCCGAAGTCGGACACTCAACCGACTGAGCCACCCAGGCGCCCCATCTAATGAGCTTTTGAACTACTTTTAAAAACGGACAAATGGAGAGGGGCACCTGGGTGGCTCAGTCGGTTAAGTGTCCAACTCTTGATTTCAGCTCAGGTGATAATCTCAGCTTGGGAGTTTGAGCCCCACCTCAGGCTCAGAGCTGACAGCCTGAAGCTTGGTTGTGATTCCCTGCCTCTCTCTCCTCTCTGTCTCTCAAAAATAGAGAAGCATTAAAAAACTGACAAATGTATCCCCTTTATTAGATGTAATAGGGTTAACTGGTTGAATTATAATAGACCCCCATATCATATCGTCCTTTAACAATTTCAGTTAATTAAATATCAACAAATATGATGTGGATCTTTCTTATCTGAAATAACACCTGTTTTAAATAGACTGGCCAAGAAATCTTTTAGTTCAGTTTCTCATAAACAGATCAATTAAAAAGAATATTAAAAAGAGGCCTTAAATAGGACCACTGCTTTGTGCTTGCAGACTTTATATTTGACCTGAAGTTCAGAGCATTCCAGACTTTCTAGCACATACAAACAATAAGGCGGGACCATAGGATTAGTTTGAAAACTTAGGAGAAAAGGATCAGGTCAGCTGTTCTCCAAATCTAAATATGTCGCTGAGAATAGTGATTAAACGAATGTAGTTGAATTTTTTTTTTTTTTTTTAGGAAATAGTAGATACCCTGCAACCTGCATGCACTAGTTAATGGACAAACGTGATAGAGGTGGGCTCATGGTCACCGATAACCTCATCTGGGCCTACAATATGGCAAACTTGGTTGCCCTTCATCTCACCAGTCACGGCTACATGTCACAGGAATGAGGGTGTGCCGCACGAGGTCAGCGATGCTGGTTAGTAGCGGTTAGCACGGTCACGGATACAGGTTCACATTTTAGAATAGGGTACTCGTTTTGCCCTTTCCGCAGCCACACAGTACAACCTTACCCCCAAATGTCAATGTCCCAAGAACTACAGAATTGTAACAGAGTCAAAAAAATTAAGAATCCATTGATTTCATTGTTGAAAAACAATATAAATCCCACGCTTTACTGCCGTAGCTCAAAGTCGGTAGCCTTTGAGCATTTGCTCTTTACCAGATAATAGGCTCATCACTTCCAATGGTTTGCCGGATTCGACCTGTATAAAAACTGTCAGTCAAGGCTCCACTTTGCAGGTGAGCAAACAAAGGGGGCAAACCAGGATTTGAAGCCCCACAGTCTGGCTCCAGAGTCTGTACCCTGAACACGTGAGTCACTAATTCACATTCACGGTGGGGAAAAAATGGTCTATAGCCCAAGAAAGCATTTCAGCTCACAAACCTGATAAACGTATTACTAAAAAAGAAAAGCCTAGCAAAGTCCAGTCCGCCTTCACTACTTAGCATAGTGCCTGATATAGGGTAGGTGCACAACGCATTTACTGAAAAGAAGCAATAAAGTCGTCAAGTCTAAGGAGAACAAAGGTTGAGGTAGTACAATCCAGAGATTGTACAATTGTACAATGCCCTTCCGTCATTCCATCATCAAGTACAACCTCACTTACATAAGACGACATGGGCCTTCCAACAAGGGGAGTTGTTTTCTCTCTTTCCGAGGCACAGCATGCAAAATGGAGTTCAAAGTCTTCAGAGCCTGTTTGGAGTTGGAGAAAGTATTCACGGGGAAGACACAAACATGGAGAGCTGGGCACAACCTTCTCTAAGGTCTCTAGAGCAACGGTTAACAACTGATTTGTTACTCGCAACTCACCTCCTGTTGAATCAAATGACTTACAGTCTTTTCTGTCACCAGAAATCCTAAGGTAAATATGAAGGAACTCAGCATCTGAATTTTTCCTGAAATCACAATTTTAAAAGAATCAAACTGACGCTAAGACAAATAAGGAGACTCCCACACGACAGGAAGAGGTAAAGACTGGAAAAGCCGTGAGGGCAGTAAACATGTTAGGAATTAAAACAGCCTGGGCAATAAAACCTGGACAAAACGCACTGGCATTGCATAGACTCTCATTCAGCAAAACAGCAGCATCCACGAAGTGTGACTGTGTGGGATTATCCTATCTCAAGGAAAGCTACTTTTTTTGGTCCAGACTGAGGGACAAATATACAAGGGGAAGCTCCTTGTACAGAAAACAACAGTTTTCTGTTGTTGCCTTACATTTGTGCATTTTTAAAAAATAGATATTTGTAATGTCTTATTCAAACAGAAGGTTTTTAATAAAATGTTGGCCTCTATGAAATAGCATAATCATAGAAATTTCAACAGCTATTTATGTCAGTGCATAGTAAAATGAGTATGTGGTTATCCTTCATGCTTATTAAACTAGATTTGCGATTTCATTTATGCACATCAAGATATAAAATGATGGTGGTAGTTTACAAGCTTCTGGTAAGTGCAAAAATTTATGGTAAGGTGATAGCATTACTTTGCTAGGTTCGAATGTGCAATTTTGATGTACGTATTATCATAGGTAATATGCTCAACCCCCATATAATTCATGAAACTATAGGAACCCAAACCAGAAAATAGAAAAGAGATTCCTCTTTCATCAAAAAAAAAACAAAAAAACAAAAAACAAACAAAAACAAAAACCAGGGGCGTCTGGGTGGCTCAGTTGGCTGAGCAGTTGAGCGTCCAACTTCACTTGGCTCAGGTGGTGATCTCACAGTTTGTGGGTTCGAGCTTCGCGTCGGGCTCTGTGCTGACAGCTGAGAGCCTGAAACTGTCATAGATTCTGTCTCTGTCTCTCTCTGCCCTTCCCCAGCTCGCTCACGCACTTGCCCGCTCTCACACGTGCTCTCTCTCTCAAAAATTAAAAAAAAAAAAAAAAAAAAAAAAAAAAAAAAAGCCAGATGGATACTGCTAGATGATCTTTGGGAACCAGAAATTTCGCTAATGGCTGAGCCAACAACTTGCCTGCCAGCTTAAAATTTGAGATTTCAGATGGACAGCAGGGATCCTAAAGACCTTTATGTACCAGGTTAATTAGCAAATACCAGATGTCAATCTTTTCCTTTAAATAGTAAAGAGAAACTGACAAATGCAGCGCTACAAAAAAGGAAGGAGGGGGGCACTGCCATCAGGTAGCAGAAGAGGGACTTTCAAAAAAGTGCTTACTTGAGGAAACAAAAATTTAGGAAGCATCTTGTCACAAAGAAACTTCAAAGCACAGGAAAGAGAGGCCCCACCCTCAAAGAGCCAGCATAATAAATAACCTGGCCTGAGACACAACAGTGTGAAAAGCACCTGGGGAGAGGGGACTAGATGTTGAAGAGACTTACTAATCTCAGAATGTGTGGTAGAGGGGCAGGTATCTTTAGGAAATTTCTCCAAGAATAAAAATGCCGGCGGGCACCATTTCTCTCCCCACTCCCAGCTTACACAGCTGGACACGTACGGGAGCCAGCAGCGACCCTCTCAATCTTGCCAGCACCCCATGCCCCACCCCCAAAGCTCCCTTACAGACCTGCTCCATCCAACCCGCCTGCCTCAGCAGCCATCCCTACAAAGTGGGTCCTGCCCCGACACCAGGCAAGCAGCCCCGGTGGGGACCAGCACCACTCCAAAGTGTGTACTGCCCTGGGGAGAAGAGGAGATAATCTCGCACACCAGTTCGCCCCCGTTTCCAGCAGCTAAACCGTTCAGCTGGTCACGCAGAAAGAAACCCGTGACTGCAGCAAGGACGTTGATTGCAGATACCTAGTCTGACTACCAGCCCATCCACCAATAAAAGCCCTGTGAGCCACATGGGGAGAAAGCCCAGTCATCTGATAGACCCACACAGAGAGGCTAATTGCCGACAGCTAGCCTGACTGCTGATCCTGCCGATCTAGGAGCCCAGCGGCCTTGCACAGGCCCCTTATCACGGCATGGACCAAACCCTGCCCAGTGTGCCCACGGTAGGCAAAACGGGTCGTTGCCGCTGACCGGGCTACAAGCAAACACAGCTAGACACAACAGTAACTCAGCCCATCACTCGTAGGGTTGTCTAGGAGACACCCCTGGATTGTCTGGTTCTGATGACCGAGGGACACAGCCCTACAGGGAACCACTGAACCTCTTCTACACAAAGCAACTACTTTCGTCAGGAGGAGATGTAGCGGTCTTCCCTAACACATAGAAATAGATGAAATGAGTCAGTATTCCAAATGAAAGAACAGGACAAAAATCACAACACAAGAGCTGGAAGAAACAGATAAGCACTAAAGAATCCTAAGCAATGGTCACAAAGATACTCACTGGACTTGCGAGAAGAGTGGATGAACTCAGGGAGAAGGTCAGCAAAAGACAGAAAATATAAAACAGTCAGAGATGAAGGATCCAGTGACTGGAAAAACAAAACAAGATTTAGAAAAACCACTCGAAGGAATCAGCAGCATATTAGAGGAGACAAGAGAACAGCTCATGGATCTGGAAAACAAGGTAATGGAAAAGAGCCAAGCTGAACAGCAAAAAGTAAAAAAAAAAAAAAAAAAAAAAAATGAAAATAGGTAAGGGAACCCATCAAGCGTAGTAGCAGTCACATTATTGGGATCCCACAAGGAGAGAAGAAAGGGGCAGAAAACTTATTTGAAGAAATACATGGAAAGTTCCCTAAACTGGGGAAGAAAACCGACATCCAGATCCAGGAAGCACAGGGAACTCCTAACAAGATGAACTCAAGGAGGTCTACACCAAGACACATAATAACTAAAAATAGCAAAAATAAGAATTCGGAAAGCAGTAAAGGAAAACAAGTACATACAAGGGAAACCGCATGAGGCTATCAGCTTTTTTTTTTTTTTTTTTTTTTTTTAGCAGAAACTTTGCGGGCCAGCAGGGAAAGGGATGATACATTCAAAGTGATGATAGGAAAAAAAATTTATAACCAAGAATACTCTACCTTGCAATGTTATCATTCAGAATAGAAAAGGGGTTTTCTAGACCAACAAAAGCTAAATGTGTTCATCACCCCTAAACCAGCCTTACAAGAATTACAGGGAATTATTTGAGTGGAAAAGAAAGGCTAGAACTAAAAGCAAATTACAACAGGAAAAAAGTCACAGGTAAAAACAGACCTTTTATTAAGGTAGTATATTCATCACTTATAAAGCCAGCATGGAAGTTCACACACAGAAGTAATAAAGTTTGTCATATCTCAAAAAACAGTCAAGGATATGCAAGACAAAAATATGACATCATATACATAAAACAGGGGTGGGGGAGTAAAAATTTAGTGCTTTAGAATGCATTCAAACTTAAGTGACTGCCAACTTAATAAAGACTGCTATACACACAAAATGACATAAACCTACTGGTAAACCGAAATCAAAAACTTCTAACAGATACACTTGGGTTCCTTTCTCTTTTTTACGTATGGGTAACTCTAGAGAAAGCCTTCAAACCCCAAGGAAAGAAGCCAGAAGAAACGGAGCTACCAAAACAACCCGAAAACAACGAACAAAATGCCAACACATACCTCTCAAATTACGTTAAATGTAAATGGACTATTTCCATCATGGAGAAGATGGCAGAGTAACAGAACCCTAAGGCGACCTCATCCCACAGTACAACTTGATCATACTCAACAGCATAGATAATCCAGAAAACCACCCAGAGACTGGCACAACAAACACCATAAGTAAAAGGTATAGAAGAGGCCTTACTGAAGAGGGTGGGAAGAGCAAAGAGGCAGTGGGAAACAAAACAGATCACAGCCATCCACATTGGGGCGGGGGGGGGGGGGGGCAGGAAGTAGAGAGGAGAGAGAAACATACTGTCACGCTAGGGATCCCACACCAGGAAGACAAGTCCCCATAACAACTGGCTTTGGTAGCAAAGGGGATAAATTTTGTGAGCCAGTGGGACTTAAAGCCTGGAGTTATAAAAACCAGTGGACTCTGTTCTGGGAGAGCCTGGAAGGCCCTAGAAAGCTGAGTCTCCACCCTTAAAGAGACAGTACAAACAGTCCATGGAGTTATAGCATAGAAGTAGCAGTTTGAAAAACTCCTGAGAAATACGGGAAAGAGTAGTTTATTTATTTTGGAGCATGTCCTGGAATGGCAGGGGTTGATGAGGGTCTCTCCAGGCACAAAGGAGTTGGAAGGCACCATCTTCCTCCTCCACTCCCACCTCCCCCCCCCCCACAGAATAAACACACAGCTACCTGAAGGAACCAGCACAGCACCAGCATTCACTACCTAACTTGCTTACACCACACCCTGCCCCCTGCCAGGCTTGCCTCAGTCCCAATGCTGCAGGTCCCCTCCCACAAAAGATTGGCACAAACCTTGCCAACACCATGACTCCTAACCTAAATGTTTTGTGGGGCCTTGGTCCTGGTGGTTGGGGGGGGGGGGGAGCCCAGCAGAAGCTGAAGGCACACCTTGTTAAAATTGCACACCCTGCCCACTTTGCACACTTTGTGGATCTGCCCAGGCCACCCAAGTCCCAGCGGCAGCTGCTAGTCTCATTTCATAAATAATTTGGCACACACCTGGTTAAAACTGCAGGACCCATCCTGGTGGGGTACCAAACACCGCCCACAACAAAGAGAGCCTCTGCAGATAACTGTACTGAAGGAAAAAGTAGACAGGACACAACAGCAGGACACACACAACACATACAGTGACAATCCCTGAAGCATCAGGTTCTGGTAAACAGGGGACACTGCACTGCAAAGCAATATAGGACCTTTTCTTCACAAGGCCATTACTTTCAAGATCAGAAGACATAGCGGACTTTCCTAACACAGAGAAACAGACACAGAATTGGACAAAATGAGGGGACCAAGGAATGTTCCAAATGAAAGAACAGGAAAAACCACAGCAAGAGACGTAAGCAAAATGAATATAAATAATATGCCTGATAGAGAATTTAAAGTTGCCATCATAAAGATACTCCACGTACTTAAGAATGGAGGACATCAGGGAGGCCCTTAACAAAGAGATAAAGAACCAATCAGAGATGAACACAATAAATGAAATTGAAAATACACTAGATGGAATAAACAGCAGGCTAGAGAAAGGAGGGGAGTGAATTAGTGAGCTGGAGGACAGAGCAATGGGGAGTAGTCAAGCAGAGCAGGTGAGAAAGTTATGCAAAATGAGAATAGACAGATTGAGGGAACTCAGCAACTCCATCAAACATTAACATTCATATTATAGGAATCCCAGAAGGAGAAGAGAGGGAAGGGGGCAGAAAACCTATTTGAAGAAACAATAGCTGAAAATTTCCCCAATCTGGGGCAGGAAACAGATCCAGATCCAGGAGGCACAGAGAGCTCCCAAGAAAATTAACCCGAGGAGATTTACACCAAGACCTACAATAATCAAAACGGCAAAAAAACCAAAAAGTAATGACCAAGAGAATTTTAAAAGCAACAAGTGAAAAGTTACATATTAAAAAAAAAAACAAACCCACAAGGCTATAAGCTGATCTTTCAGCAGAAATTTTGCAGGCCAGAAAAGAGTGGTAGGATATATTCAAAGTGCTGAAGGATAAAATTTGCAGCTAACAATACTCTACCCAGCAAGGCTAGCACTCAGAATAGAGAGATAAAGAGTTTGCCCAAACAAAAGTTAAAGGAGTTAATGACCACTAAATCTTCCCTACAAGAAATGATAAAGGGGACTCTGAATAGAAATCAAAGACTAGGAGTAATAAAAGAAGGAAACAGAAAAACAGTAAAAATAAGTGTATCTGTAAAAATCAGTCAAGGGACTTATAAAATAAAAGGATGTAAAGTAGGACTCATAACTAAAACATGGGTTGCAGGAAGAGGAATAAAGAATGGGTTCAAAATTGAACAACCATCAACTTAAAATAGACCACTATATGACGAAGATGTTATACACAAAACTAATGGAAACCACAAGTCAAAAACTAGAAATAGATTCCTTTCTCTTTATTTTGGCCTAAGTGTATCACTAAAGAAAGCCAACTAATTGTGAGAACAGAAGAAAGGAACACAGGAAAACTACAAAAGACACCATAAAGTAACAAAATGGCAATAAATACATACCTATCAATTACTTCAAATGTAAATGGACAACACACTCCAATGAAAAGGCACAGGGTGATAGAATGGAAAAAAGACAAAAACAAAAACAACAAGACCCATCTATATGCGGTCTACAGGAGACTCATTTCAGACCTAAAGACACCTGCAGATTGAAAGTGAGGGGATGGAGAAACATTTATCATGCAAATGGATGTGAAAAGAAAGCCAGGGTGCCTATACTTGTATAGGAAAAGATAGACTTTAAAACAAAGACTATAACAAGAGACAAAGAAGGACACCTTATAATCTTGTCTCCTTGTTGGATGGTCTCCTTTATAACAATTGTAAATATTTATATATTCAACATAGAAGCACCCAAATACATAAAACAATCCATAGAAAACATAAAAGAATCAATAGTAATGCAATAGTAGGGGACTTAATGCCCCACTTACATCAATGGACAGATCATCAAAACAGAAAATTAACAAGGAAAGAGTAGCTTTGAATGACACACTGGACTAGATGGACTTAACGGATATATATATTCAGAATATTCTGTCCTAAAACGGAATACACATTCTTTTCAAGTACACATGGAACATACTCCAGAATAGATCACATATTAGGCCACAAAACAACAAATACAAAAGAGACTGAAATCATACCATGCATCTTTTCTGAACACAACACTATGAAACTAGAAATCAGCCACAAAAAAATCTGGAAAGAGAATACAGGGAAGTTAAATAACGTGCTACTCAACAATGAATGGGTCAATAAATTAAAGAAGAAATAAAAGACAAAGGAAAGTGAGAACAATGGTCCAAAATCTTTGGGATGCAGCAAAAGCTCTTCTAAGAGGGAAGTTTCTAGCAATACAGGCCTACCTCAAGAAGAAGAGTCTCAAACAAATGACAGAGCTAGGGGGAAATAAAAACACCAAGAACCAGCAGAAGGAAGGAAATAGTAAAGATCGGAGCAGAAATAAAACAAACTGAAACAAACCAAAACAAATAAAAAAAACCAATAGAACAGATTGAAACCAGGATCTCGTTCTTCGAAAAGAACAAAATTGATAAATCTCTAGCTAGACTCATCCAAATAAATGAAAAGGACCTAAATAAAATCACAAATGAAAGAATACCACAAAAATACAAATTATTATAAGAAATTATGGAAAATAATATGCCAACAAATTGAACTACCTGGAAGAAATGGATCAATTCCTAGAAACATAACTTTCCAAAACTGAATCAGGAAGAAATAGAAAACTTAACAGATTACCAGCAAGGAAATTGAATCAGTGATCAAACAATTCCCAACAATCAAAATTCCAAGCCCAGATGGCCTCACAGGGGAATCTACCAAGCATTTAAGGGATAGTTAATACCTATTCTTCTCAAACTATTCCAAAAATTAGAAGAGGAAGGAAAACTTCCAAATTCATCCCCAGAGGTCAACATTACCCTGACACCAAAACCAGACAATGATAAACAAAAAGGTGAACTACAGGCCAGTAGCACTGATGAATACAGACACAAAAATCTTCAAAATACTAGCAAACAGAATCCAAGGATACTTAAAAAAAAAAATCATTCACCCTGATCAAGTAAGATTTATTCCTGGGATACACTGATCCCACTCAATGGGGAAAACTGAGAGCTTTTTCCCTAAAAGTCAGAAACAAGACAAGGATGTCCACTCTCACCACTTTTATTCAACATAGTATTGGAAGTCCTAGCCACAGCAATCAGGCAGCATAAAGAAATAAAAGGCATCCAGACTGGTAAGGAAGAACTAAAACTCTATTTGCAGATGACATGATGCTATCTATATATTGGAAAACCCCCTAAAGACTCCACCAAAAAACTAGAATGGATAAATGAATTCAGTAAAGTCACAGGATACAAAAGTCAGCATACAGAAATACATTGCATTTCTATACACTCATAATGAGGTGACAAAAAGGAACGAAGAAAACAATCCCGTCGACAATTGTACCAAACAAAATTGGTTAAGTTTATTCCTAAGAGGTAAAAGACCTGTACTCTGAACACCAACGAAAAAAATTGAAGATGACACAAATGAAAAGATAGTCCATGTTCATGGATTGGAAGAACATTTTTTAAATGTCCATAATATCCAAAGCTATCTAAACATTTAATGCAATCCCTATCAAAATATCTACATCACTGCTCACAGAACTAGAACAATCCTAAAATGTGTAGGTAACCACAGAAGACCCCAAATAGCTAAAGCAATCTTGAAAAAGGAAAAGCTGGATGTATCACAATCCCAGTTTTCAAGTTATACTACAAAGCTGTAGTAAACAAATCAGTATGGTACTGGCACAAAAATAGACCTAAGATCAACAGAATAGAAAACATAGAAACAAATCCATGATTATAAAGTTATTTAATCTTTGGCGAAGGAGATAAGAATATGCAATGGGAAAAAGACAGTCTAGTAACAAATGGTATTGGGGAAACTGGACAGCCATATGCAAAAGAATGAAACTAGACCACTTTCACCATATACAAAAATAAACTCAATGGCCTCAAGACCTAAATGTGAGACCTGAAACTATTAAAACCCTAGAAGAGAGCATAGGTGGTAAGGTCTCTGATGTCAGCCATAACATTTTTCTAAACAGATCTTCTGAGGCAAGGGAAATAAAAGCAAAAATAAGCGGCTGGGACTTCCATCAGAATAAAAAGGTTCTGCACAGTGAAGGAAACAACCAATGAAACTATAAGACAACCTACTGAATGGGAGAAGACACTTGTAAATGACCTATCCCCAACAAGGGTTAGTGTCTAAAATATATGGAGAATTTGAACACCAAATAAATAATTCAATTAAAAAAGTAGGAAGACATGAACAGACATTTCTCCTAAGACAACATACAGATGGCCAACCGACACGTGAAAAGACACTCAACATCACTCATCAGGGAAATGCAAATCAGCACCATAATACGCTATCACCCCACACCTGTCAGAATGGCTAAACTTAACACAAGAGACAAGTGTTGGTAAGGATGTGGAGAAAAAGGAACTCTCTTGCCCTATTGGTGAATACGGACTGGTGTACCCACTGTGGAACACAGTATGGAAATTCCTCAGAAAATTAAAAATAGAACTACCCTATGATCCAGTAATCACACTACCTAGGTATTTACCCAAAGAATCCAAAAAAACCACTAATTTGAAAGGATATATACACCCCTATGTTTACAGTAGCATTATTTACAATAACCACTTAATAGAAATAGCCCAAGTGTCCATCAATAGATGAATGGAGAAAGACATGGCACATATACAGTGGAATAATACTCAGCCATAAGAAAGAAGTCTTACCATTTACAACAACATGGATGGATCTACAGAGCATAATGCTAAGCAAAATAAGTCAGAGAAAGACAGACAAATACCGGATGAACTCACTCGTATGTGGAATTTAAGAAACAAACAAGGGGGGAAAAGACAAACCCAGATAATGAACTGGTAACTGTAGAGAACAAGCAGATGGATACCAGAGAGGAGGTGGGTGGGGGAATGGGTGAGATAAGTGGAGTAGGGGCACACTTATCATGATGAACATTAAGTCACGTATAAAATTGTTGAATCACTATATTGTACTAATCTATTGAAACTAATATGTTAACTATACTGGAATTACTTTTTAAAAAAAATTTTTTTAACTTTTATTTATTATTGAAAGACAGAGTCAGAGCATGAGCAGGGGAGGGGCAGAGGGAGAGGGAGACACAGAATCTGAAGCAGGCTCCAGGCTCTGAGCTGTCAGCACAGAGCCCGACGTGGGGCTCCAACTCACAAACCGCGAGATCATGACCTGAGCCAAAGTCGGATGCTCAACTGACTGAGCCACCCAGGCGCCCCTGGAATTACTTTAATAAAAGGCAGAAAGAAACTGGAAATCAGAAAACATATTAGAAAAAATGAATTTGTAAATTTTCAGGCTAAAAAAAAAGTCAATATATAGAAATTTGTTCCTATACACTAATAATGAACTAGAAGAAAACACAAATTGAGAAAACAATCCTATTTATAATTTCCATTTTTTAAATACCTAGGAATTAATTTAACTAAGGCGATAGACCTGTACTCTGAAAACTAAGACATAAATGAAAAAAACTGAAGACACAAATAAGTAGAAAGATACAACTGAAAAAATATTGTTAAAATGTTCATACTATGCAAAGTGATCTAAAACTTCAATCAATTCCTATCAAAATACCAGGGGTATTTTTTCACAGAACTAGAAAAAAACAGTCTTAAAATTTGTATGGGACCAAAGAAAGACCCCAAACAGCCAAAGCAATCTTGAGAAAGAAGAACAAAGATGGAGGCATCATGCTTCCAGGTTTCAAACTATATCACAAAGCTACAGTAATCAAAGCTGTGTGGTAGAAGCCCAAGAAACGGATACATAGAGCAATGGAACAGAAGAGAAAACGCAGGATAAACCCATGCTTATCTAGTCAATCTACACCCAAGGAGGCAAGAATATCCAATGTGGATGTTCCTGGGGATGTGGAGAGAAGGGAACCCTTGTGTACGACTGGTGAAAATGTAAATTGTGAAACCACTGTGGAAAACAGTATGAAGTTACTCAAAAAAAAAAAAAAACCCTAAAAATAGGAATACCGTATGGTCCAGTAATTTCACTACTAGGTCTTTACTCAAAAAAAAAAAAAAAAAAAAAAATTAGAACACTAATTTGAAAAGATACACACACCTCTATGTTTATAGCAGGATTATTTATAAGAGCCAAGATCAGGAAGCAACTTAAGTGTCCAACAGTAGATGAATGGATAAAAAGGGTATGATATACACTATGGAATATTACTCATCTAAAAAGGAGATCTTGCCATTTACAACAACATGGATGGATCTAGAGCATATTATGTTAAGTGAAATAAGTCAGAGAAAGACAAGTACTGTAGGATTTCACTTCTATGTGGAATCTAAAAAACAAACAAACGAAGAAACAAACAAGCAAAAAGACTCTTAAGTACAAAGAGTAAATGGGTGGTCACCAGAAGGGAGGGGAGTTGGGAAGGTGAAGTGGGGAGGCAGACAAAATAAAGGGGATTGAGAGTTACAAACTCCCAGTTACAAGTGAGAGAGTCACAAGCACAGCTTTGTAAGAGCGCTGACAACGCTAATTCCATCTCTGGCCTCCATCTTGTCCACGTCTACACCATGACCTCGCTCAAGGCTACGTGTTGCCTGCCTTGAGGAGATTAACGTGCCCCGTGACCGGAACGCAGGAAGTCTTTCTCTGACCTTCCCTGAAGTGGCGCACAGAAGGCCCCACTTCAGATAACCACCCTGTGACCATACCACCATGCCCCTCACCCTACAGAAGCTGGGGATTAAGGTCTGGACTTGGCGGCTAATAGTCACATAGCTCAGGGATCGTTTGTCCGCCCAGTCCCCCCTGGTAAGTTACTCTGAATAAAACTATGTAAACAGGATGGAGTGGTTTGCTTTGTTCTTTGGTCTTAGAGTAACTTCTCGGTCTGGAGGAGATCCTCAATAATATTATAATAATGGTGTAGGACGCCAGAGAGACTATACTCATCACAGAGAGCATCAAATAAGGTACGTGACTGTCAAATCACTATGTTGTACACCTGAAATTATGTCAGCTGTATTTCTATTAAAAATAGGAATTTAAAATATTTAAAACTAAATAAAAGGCAGAGACATACTTTACAACAAAATCTCTGCATTGCAATATGGCTACCATTAGATGGTCAATACATCCATGTACTTAAACCTATTGTACTTTTATAGGTCATTTAGGCAAATATTTACTTACTGTATGCCAGAATATTTTACTAATGAAAGATAGTCAATCAGTGGCAAATAATATACTTACCTTTACTACTACTTCTGGAAATAACCTAGTAAAAAAAGAAAAGGCTTATATTATGTTTCAGAAGCATTATCAACTATAACTTTAATCCATTAATGCCGATATTTCTCTAACAGGCGGGACTTGACTCTAAATACAGTAGAAAAAAGTTTAGGGGCACCTGGATGGCTCAGTCGGTTAAGTGTTTGACTCTTGATTTCGGCTCAGGTCACGATCTCACGGTTCACGAGCCCAAGCCCCGCATCAGGGTCTCCCCTGTCAGTGCAGAGCCTGCTTCAGATCCTGTTACCTCCCTCTCTCTCTGCCCCTCCCCTGCTGGTGTGCTAGCACTCTCTCAAAATAAATAAACTTAAAAGTTTAGAGAAATCCGGGGTGCCTGGGTGGCTCAGTCAGTTAAATGTCTAATTATAGTTCAGGTCATGATCTCATGGTTCCTGAGTTCGAGCCCCACATCAGGCTCTGGGCCATGGAGCCTGCTTCAGATTCTGTCTCTCTCTCTCTCTCTTTCTGCCCCTCCCCTGTTCTCTCTCTCTCTCTTAGAAAATGAATAAAACATTTAGAGAAATCCTATTTGACCTTCAGGCACTATTAAAATCAGCATATCATCCTTAAACAGGTGAATAATGTATATATGAAAATAAATCATTTTTCTTCCATAGCATTGGTTACATAGTTTCTATTTCATATAATATTTTTTTAATGTTTATTTATTTTTGAGACAGAGAAAGACAGAGCGTGAAGGGGGGAGGGTCAGAGAGCGGGAGACACAGAATCCGAAGCAGGCTCCAGGCTCTGAGCAGTCAGCACAGAGCCTGACGCAGGGCTCAAACTCATGGAGTGTGAGATTGTGACCTGAGCTGAAGTCGGACGCTTCACCAACTGAGCCACCCAGGTGCCCCAATTTCATATAATATTCTAAATACTAAATAGGAGTCTTGGTAAAACCGACATCTAAGAAAAGACAAGTTTTATAAATAACTTGAAGATTCCTGCAAATTACCAATGGTATCTGCTCAGTGATGAAACCACCCCCATCCTTACCAAGGCTGTGTCAAAGAAGTCTTCTATCACATTAATCAGGGATGGGTCAGACACTGGATCTGCCATGGTCAGAAATTCTATTGTTCTTTCAAACCAGGAAACCATGTACACAAGAGAAGAAACATAGTTTCAACCTTCTAAGACTCAAACTTCTAGGCCTTATTCAATACCAGCTCATAATTCCAGTAAAAACTAGAGCAAAATAGTTTAAGACTTTTCTAGGACATTTTGATTCGACCTGGCTCTAAGACCTCTGTGTAGAACTCTCCAGAATGAAGACCTATTGTTACAGTGTGGCACTAAGAGGCTCTCAGATACCAGCAAGAGTTGGAGATTTGGCCAAG
The DNA here is from genome assembly GCF_014898765.1 of Herpailurus yagouaroundi. Classification (NCBI taxonomy): domain Eukaryota; kingdom Metazoa; phylum Chordata; class Mammalia; order Carnivora; family Felidae; genus Herpailurus; species Herpailurus yagouaroundi. The sequence goes on from NW_024412467.1 coordinate 15,318,424, forward strand.
AGGGATGCCAGGAAGCCATATACGGGGGGGCTAGTGATTAAAGATTAAGAGATAAATGAGCCTCCCCACACAGGAGCAATTCTTGTCTTGAAAGCTGTAGAGAACGTACTATCAAAGGAGGCGCAGAATTCGGAACGTGCCAGAGAAGTACGTTAATACAGTAACTGTGCCTCAAGCCTTTCTTTTGTCAAAAGCGTCCAGCCAATTGGAGATTTGTTTTTCTACAGGAACGTATATGCAAGTTCATATTAAGCTGCTAGGATTGGTAGGATTTAAGATAAACTCCTACAACATTGATTCAAAAAAGTGAAGGCCATCTTTGGACCACTTTTTTTTTTTTTTTTTTTTTTTGCTTAGAAAAAAGAACAACAACAAAATCCTGTGGGCATAGTTTGAAATCCTCAACTGAACGTGGAGTAGGAGGAGTTTGTGATGAGAAACGTTTACAGGAGTGAGGCCTTGGAAACTTCGTCCACTTGGCAGCCAAGAACCCAAAGCACCCCCAGCTGGGGACCATGGACATAGCAATCAGGTCCCAACCTTGACCGCACATTAGGAAAACCTGGGAGGCTTTGAAACACCCTGATGCCTGGGACCCCTCACAGACCCAGGAAATCAGAATTTCTGGTGGTGGGACACAGACAGTGCTCGTTAAAGCTTCCCAGGTGATTCTAACGTACAGCAAGGTTGGAGGGCCACTGCTGTGCTCCCAGCGATGCTCCTTTTACCTCACATCAAGCAAAGATTTGCATTAAACTGAATCATCCACCTGCCGGGGCAAACTTTTCTCTGATAGCCTGAAAAATGTCCCTCTATACAATGAAATTCACTGCTAATATGCCACATTTCCCCCTTCCTATATTCAAAGGCAGAATTTTATGCTTTTAAGTACATTTTTGTCACCACTCCACTTACCAACCCAAATCGTATCCCCCTCCCACGCCCACAAAATATATTGAGTATAGGTAAAGAGATGTGAGGGAAACGCTAGTATCCCAGCCCCTTTGATAATACCAATGTATTTTCCTTGACCAAAACCTACATGAAACAAAACATGCTTTAGAATGTGGCTAAGTTACGGTTCAGAAATTTCCATCACCAATTAGAAATTTCCATATTCCACTGGAATTCGGATTTCAAAAACTCCAGTGGAGACTTATTTGATTGGACTCTTTAAATCTTGGAAGGGTATTTTAAAATCTAAATAGGAAATTCAGGTTGGGGTAGATCTTAACTCATCCCCCTGCCTCCGCTCCCCCGCCCCCCCCCCAAAAAAAACCCATCGGCCCGTGGTTCCAAGTTACCCGTGGGACATCCTGCTCCATTTCCTTTCAAGTTTTACCTAGTTTTCCCCATTTCCTGTTATCTGCACTGGTAAGTGTAGGAGGGAATTAGGTAGCACTACATGCAAAATGAAATATATACAATTTGCCTAAGCATAATCCTTAGACCTGGGGGGGGGGGGGGGGGCCCGTAAGCGCTTTTAAAGTCCCTGAGAGGAGTTAAGGAAAGCCTGGTCTTTACTTGGTCTCCACCAAGAGATCTTTATTCCCTCCCACAGAGAGAATTTACAGTAAAGAAAAAAAAAAAAAAAGAGCAATCTCCCTGAGCCAATCTGGCTTTAATAAACTTCAGGTACTAGAGTCCAGGGGGTGGGAGAAAAAAAAAAATCAAAGATTTTAGAGCCAGCCAGATCACCCTCTTGCCCCTCTACCTTCCCTCACCTCCTCACCAACAAATCGAACATCTAACAGCTGCAGAATCCCATCTCATAAAACAAGGGAGAGGCACCAAGAGATTTCCTAGTCTGTGTTGCTTCCAGCAACATAATAATATAAAGGCACTCATAATAGTACCTGCTGGTTAACCCCTAAGAACCAGGATAAAATTTCACAACTGCAGGACTTAGAACGAACAAAAAAAATGTGTTTGCTCTTTGTGTTTTCAGACTCAACTGAGATCTCTGAAGTTGGAAAAATGGGCTATGGCGAGGGGAAGTATTTGATCCTTTATCCGGGTCCAATGTGGTTACTAATTCTATTAAAATAGTTATAGAGCCTTTGGTGGGGGGTTGGGGGGGATGGAGAATAGCTTACTCCCTGCTCATCCTGTATTTCCAAGTTCAGTTCACCAATTTAAACATGTTATTACAGCAACTGGCTTGTCAAGGGGAGTAGAGAGTATGACCGACTCATTCCTGCACACTCCCCAAGTGCCCTGCCCAGCACATACATCAGGAAACCTATGCAGAATTTTTGATGGATACAGGCAGTACGCACATCATTATCAATTTCGGCTCAAATTTGATTTCAAAGGAACAGAAAACACCAAACTAGATAACGGATTTCACACCCATTTAAATTACCCAAAGCCACACAAGATAAAAACAGGACACTTATCTTTGGGATCAGTCCCTGCTGAATTAGCAAAGGCTCATCTTCTTTGACACCATCAATGCAGAATCGCTGAATACATTTCAGCAACAGCGAAACATACTGAAATTCCTTTTTATCCAGTTCCTGGGTATTAGACCACACAAAGATAAAGCCTTACCATGCAAGTTAAGGGAATAGATCCTAAGCGGTCTCATCACAAGGAGATTTTTAAATTTTACTTAAGTAATGTCACCACCCAACGTGGGGCTAGAACTCACAACCCCTTTTCTGACTGAGGCAGCCAGGTGCCCCTCATCACAAGGAAATTTTATCTATTTTGTATCTACAGGAGATGACGGATGTTACATGCATTATAAAATGATTACCACAACAAGCCCAATCATTATACCATACAGCTTAGACTTACATAATGTGCGTCAATTATAGCTCAATGGGGGGGGGGAGCAGCCTTGCAAATAACTACACATTGTTGTTCCACCCACAAAACAACTTACTTGCCTTAGTTATTGACCTATGAAGATGGTAGAATACAAGATGATTGTATTTTTGAGGACTGTGGCTTGCTCCCTCTTGAAAATAGTCTTTTATTTTCTGAAATCCTTTATCATGGAAGGCATCAATAATAAGCGATTGAAGCTGGAAAGTTGATAGTTTGCAAATTATTTCCTCCCCCAAGAACATTTCATAGCAACATTTCTAGCATTATCAATAGTAATTCAGTGTGAAAAAAAATTAGAGGGCAAATATAGATCGTTATTTCTTGAACAGTAAATCATTGAGCCAATGGTGGAGTTTGCCGGTTTAAGATAGCAGTTCGCAAAATGTGGTTCCCGGACCACCAGCAGCATGGGCTTCACCTGGGGACTTACTAGTAATCAGAAACTCTAGGGTAGAAGCCTTCATGCATGCTAACTCTGAGAGCCACTGACTTAAGGAGAATTATACTTAAGTACAGGTATCTGCAGAAGAGACTTTATCCTCAGTCATGTTAGAAATTCTAAAACACTAAAAAATTCAAACCTATTAAAAGCAACATAAATGATCAGAATGTAAGAAAATGAACTCAACAATTACAGATGGAAGTTGACTAAGGATGCAAATTGTCATAATGAATTCAATTCTTCTTCTGCCTGAACATTAGGAAGATATACTTCTAAATACATATATTTGAAGAGACACTTCCTTAAATGTCTGTACTATAAAGATAGGATTTTTTCATTCAGTTCAGTCCAATCCTACACGCTAAATTACCAATATACAAGATCATTTTAATTTTTTTAAATGTCTACTTATTTTTGAGAGAGAGAGTATAAGCAGGGGAGGAGCAGAGAGAGAGAGGGAGACACAGAATCTGAAGCAGGCTCCAGGCTCTGAGCCATCAGCACAGAGCCCAACGCGGGGCTCGAACCCACAAACTGTGAGATGGTGACCGGAGCCAAAGCCAGACGCTTAACCGACTGAGCCACCCAGGCGCCCCTACAATATTATTTTAATAAGGAAGCAGTTTAGTGCATATGGCCCCAAATTCCACTTATTCTCACTACTGAAAAATGGAAAGCTAGCATTTGAAATTAAACGTGCCAACAGCACATTTACAAGTGAACCTTTTTGTTCCAGCTGTATGGTGTTCTACAGATGTTCCCATTTAGTCCTTACCACCACCCGGAGAGGACAGATTCCTTATCTGGGGGTAGCAGCAAGGCTGGGAGAGCTTAAGAACTTGCACGAGATCCCTCAGCTGAGATTTACAGTCAGATTCTCGGACTCAGAAACTTAGACTTCTGCCTGCTTAAAACTCCACCTGGCTTCTCTGTGCTCAGTATAAATCCAAACCCTGTGCCTTGGTCTCTAGGGCTCTGCATGATTTGGTCAGTCAACTTTTCTCTTTTTTTAATCTGTCAACTTCTGCCTGACTTCCCTATTAAGAAGTCCTAAAAAATAAAATTGTGCCTTGCCTCAGGGCCTTTGCACAGAAGCCTGGACCGCTCCCCCCCCCCCCCCCCCCCACTTTCCACCCGGCTGGCTCCTTATCCTCTAATCTCATCTTTCCAGATCACCTTTTTTATTCCTATCGTTTGGGACTTTATCTCAAGTAAGGCAAGTGCCTCTCTCCACATGATACTCTCTTGCTTTTCTTCCTACTCCTTCCCTTTGGTCGGTAACCTGTTTCTTCGGCTTTCTGCCAGGCTGTAAGCTCCCTGCGGACAGGAATTGTTTGTTTTGTTCAATACCGTCTACCTAGACTAGTACCTGGCCCAAGATAGATTAGACTAAGTACTGGTAGGACAGTGGAAAGCATGGTGATAAACTGAATGTGGAAGATGAGGGAAGGAGAAGGAGCAAGGTTTCTCTGCCTCTTGACCTTGAGCTTGGCTTGAGCAGCTGGAGAAACCGATTGCGGGGACAGCCCGGCAAACCCCGAACTAGAAAGAGCAAGCCTGCACACCCTCCCCCACCCGCGGAAAGAAGCTCGATCTTTACGTAGAAAGCATCCGGGGCGATTCTGCTCCCATCTTCCTCCTGAAGGGACTGCAAAGGATCGTCCTCTTCCTGTGTGCAATAAAAATATTGTTTAAAAAAATGTTTCAAAGAAATGCATTTTCAAGTTTCCATAAAATACTTTTATTTTTAAATGTTTTTATTTCTTTGTGGGGGGGGGAGGGAGAGACAGAACCTAAGTGGGGGAGAGGGAGAGGGAGACACAGAATCTGAAGCAGGCTCCAAGCGGTCAGCACAGAACCTGACCCAGGGGGCTTGAACTTGTGAACTAGGAGATAATGACCTGAGCCAAAGTCTCCTGCTGGCAGCTTAACTGAGTCACCCACCCACACACCCCTAGAAGAGGCTCTTAAATACTGAGAATAGAGGGTTGTGGGAGGGGAGTGGGGGGATGGGGAAAATGGGTGATAGGCATTAAGGAGGGCACTTGTGAGAAGCACTGGGCACTGTATGTAAGTGATGAATCACTGGGTTCTACTCCTGAAACCAACACTACATTGTATGTTTAATTTAAAGGACCTTAAAAAATAAAAGAAACGAAGCTTCATGTTGTCATCCTGAACAAAAACTTTGTTCCCCATGCCATTGATGACAGGTCTAAAGTAAATTACTACTAGGGCGCCTGGGTGACGCAGTCGGTTAAGCGTCCGACTTCAGCCAGGTCACGATCTCACGGTCCGTGAGTTCGAGCCCCGCGTCGGGCTCTGGGCTGATGGCTCAGAGCCTGGAGCCTGTTTCCGATTCTGTGTCTCCCTCTCTCTCTGCCCCTCCCCTGTTCATGCTCTGTCTCTCTCTGTCCCAAAAATAAAATAAACGTTGAAAAAAAAAATTTAAAAAAAATAAATAAAGTAAATTACTACTTAAAAATAATCTCTCCAACCTTCCTTAGTACCGTCTATGACACATACAGACTATCACAAGAAACAAAACAAACATCGTTGGAATAAGCAGTCACACAAAATAAGCAAATTAGAGTAACAACGATGAAACAGAAGGCTTCGGATTAATGAACTATTTGTAGAATGGGAGTTCGTAAATAAAGGTTTGGAAAGTGGGTTTCAAGCCCAATCAGGAGTTTCAGCTTTAGGTTTCTGACTTGCACGAATTTTAAGTCTTCCTCTAGGACTTTTACCGCAACTCCAAGGATCAAATGTCAACCACCACCGCAAGAGAATTCACCAAACATAGAGGATTGTTACACTTCTCTTCAAGGGCAATCCCGGTCCACCACCTTGGTTTTCACCGCACGTTGTGCTACATTACGTAACAGCATCTCCTCTGCTCACCGCATCCCAACAATTAATTAAAAGTACAATACACACAAAAAAAATCCTTTAATGTCTTCTAAAGAGGTTTTTTAATTATTTTAAATTTGTTAATGTTTTCTTTTGAGAGAGCGCGAGGAGGGGAGGGGCAGAGAGAGACAGAGACAGAGAGAGACAGAATCCGAAGCAGGCTCCAGGCTCTGAGCTGTCAGCACAGAGCCCGACCTGGGGCTCGAACTCACGAACCGTGAGAGAGATTATGATCTGTGCAGAAGTCCAACGCTTAACGGGCTGAGCCCCAGGAGCCCTTAAAGAGGTTTTGTTTTTTGTTTTTTTTTTTAAGTATAGCTTGGGCGCGCAGTCCTACTTCTATATGGACTTGACCAAACTCCTTGAAGGTCAGCATACTTTGCAATATTATCGTCATTATTTATAGATATGAAAAACTGGGTAAATTCAAAGTCCCAAATCCAGACTTGTTTATTTTTTTCACCAGCAGTGTATTCGGTGAAACGAACGTTGAGAGGTAGGAACGCTGGAGGGACCAATCCACCCCCCCAAGTCCGGGGCCGCGGGCGTTTTAGGGACCTTTATCTACAGTTCAGGTAGCCTGAAGTCCCAGCGCTTGGGACCATAAGTCTGGAGCCCACATGGGTGAAGGTCACTGCATGGTCTACGCAGCAAGAGGGGAAATGGGCTGGGAAAACATCCGGGGCAAATTGAGAAGAGCCATCTCATTGCCTTCCAAACATTAATCCTCTAGTCTCCCCTTCACTCGGCAAGGGACCAGAGGTTTCTATCCTGCCCGGCCGCCTCACTGAAAGCTCCCAATAAACTGCCCAGCAAACCTAAGGAGGTTGAAACGCTCAAGCCAGCCCGCACCCCCAGGCTATCTCCCCGGCGTCCAGCTCGTTTCCCGGCGGCGTCCGGGGTGTTAGCCGGTGCCGCGTCTCTGGGCGACCACGCCAGCCTCTGCAACCCCAGCCCGACGGAGCGTGGGCCCTTGCGCCCTCCTGGAACCGCGGAGAGGGCGCGAGGACCACAGGGGGCCCGGGCCCGCCCAGGGTCACTCACCGCCAGCATCCCGAGGCTCCCGGCCCGTGGCGCGCCTCGCCGCTGCGCCGCCTTCAGCCCCTTCCTGCGGTTCTTCAACCCGAAGCCAGGGCGGGCTGGGCAACGCTGCGGTGAGGACCCGCGCAGCCCCCGCCGCGTTTGGATTCCAATCCTCGCCGGGAACGCTAATCAAAGAACCCGCACCTGAAATTCACTAACATCGTTACTTGCGAGTAACTAGCAATCGTCGTCAGGCCACCCGCGCGCGCGCGCACGCACACCTGAAAGCGTTTGTTCAGACGATGTGAACAACGTCCTCTACGCATTCTTTATTGGCGAAATTCTAAACTGCTGGATTTCCCCTTTGCGGAAAGGGTTTCCTCTCCACCTTCAGCGGCTGGTTGGGCTGTCTTTGGTCCATTGATATTGATACGGACGGACTAAAGGTGGCCTTTCCCCCACTGGAAGCTGATTTGCGCCTGCAAGGGTGACAATTTTCCTGATATCACAAAAGAAGGTGTTGTGCCTTTTTGAACACGACGGTGTAGTCGGTCAAAAACCAAACAAAACAAAACCAAAAAAGGCAAACAAATGTTTTCATCCAGTCTGCTTGTTTTCTATCTACTTGCTTTAAGGCGACAAGAGTGTGTACCAAGGGCCAGGTTTCAGCCACTAGGCAGCCTAGGCTGTTTGCGCGAACACCCTGGCAAAAGGAAGTTGGACTGGCGTTTTCTTAAAACAAAACAAAACAAAACAAAACAAAACAAAAACGAACAAACGACCCCTCAGATCCAAACGTTCCTCGTGTAAACATCTATTTGTGTTTTAATTACAAGCTACGAATATTTCGTGCCACGACATTTACAGAAGATACTTTTTTGCATCCAAGCAAGACCTGATAGCACCCGAATCTGTGTCAAAGCCCGGTCTGTCCTTGCGGTGCGTTCAAAGTGATACTTATTTCAGAGATCTTGATAGCTGTTCCCTGACAAACAGGATGTAAATATAGTTACACTAATTTACCGATTTTAATCTAAGCCTAGCAAATGCAAAGCCTTCTTCCTTTGCTTTTGAATTAGTGGGCTTTTACTCTACCAAAATTGTAATCAAGGAAGAGCCAGCTGTGACAATAAAGTGTTCTGAACCAATAAAAATACGGATGCAGTAAAAAAAAAAAAAAAAAATCAAGGATGGTAACGAACAATAACCAAAATACAGTTTAAGTGCATTTTATTTTAGAGAATAAAATAAGAATATGATAAACAACATAATAAAATTAGTTTTCTTAACATTAGGCAAAATCTTTATAATCAATCATTTACAGAATTTGAGGAGGGGGGAATATTCATCCTTCCGAACTACATGGTTGTTGTGGAATTTTCAGGAGAAATGTGAGACAATACAATAGACAACACCACTAATTATTTATTTTTATATTTTCACTTTGACTAACTTCTTTTGCTAACCTATTTTATTTACAGAGACATAATTTTAGAGCAACTTGAAATCTACGCTTTACTTTTTCTCAAACTATGATGGAGATTCTATGACATTTCTTTGGACACCAGAATCCATTTCGAAAAAAAGCATGTGATTTGTTGATTTTGCTTTAACGTTAAAAATCATATTTGTTTGTATTTTTAAAGGGTAAAGACTCTCCAGGAACATTCTAAGATTAGAGAGACAAGAACAATTCTAAAAAATGTTTACAGTAAGACCTGGAATTAACTTCTATGTAATCTCAGAGGTGATTTTAAATTAGTTTGTTTTTTTTTAAGGTTTATTTATTTTTGAGAGAGAGAGAGAGCGTGAGCTGGGGAGGGGCAGAGAGAGAAGGGGGACGCAGAATCCGAAGCAGGCTCCAGGCTCTGACCCATCAGCACAGAGCCCCACGCGGGGCTCGAAACCACGAGCTGTGAGATCATGACCTGAGCCGAAGTCAGACGCTTAACCGACTGAGCCACCCAGGAGCCCCTAAGTTAGTCTTGAAGCTGTGTTTAAATATTTTAGGGGCGCCTGGGTGGCGCAGTCGGTTGAGCGTCCGACTTCAGCCAGGTCACGATCTCGCGGTCCGGGAGTTCGAGCCCCGCGTCAGGCTCTGGGCTGATGGCTCGGAGCCTGGTGCCTGTTTCCGATTCTGTGTCTCCCTCTCTCTCTGCCCCTCCCCCGTTCATGCTCTGTCTCTCTCTGTCCCAAAAATAAATAAACGTTGAAAAAAAATATTTTAAAGTATACATATCTTAACCTATCACAATTAACGGACTATTTGTAAAAGAAAAGTATGAATAAACTTAACGTTTGGAACACAAACGACATAAAACGCAACTGAATGCCAAGAGTGGTCAGACTTTTGGCAGTAGGTTAATATGATGAAAACCTGCGGACGAAATCCCTGGGGGAAGAGTGGACACGCTCTTGGTTTCCTCCCCGATCCTCGTGGCGACTACCTGAGAGTGATATTAATCGGAAAGAGAACTTGAGAGGCGAGGCGGGGAGAGACTGGGGGATGGACGAGTGAGTCACTTTCTTCTGCGTGGACTCTTGCCTCTGCTTGTGGGAGAGAATCCAGCTTGGAACTAGAGAAAGAAGAAAGTTCGTGAAACTGCCCAAAGCTGGCATTTTCCGTCACGGGCGTTGTCCGCGGTCAGGGGCTGGTGGCCCCGAAAAGCATCTCACCACGGAATTGACTTTCCGAACAAACCTGACTGTGCCCTTGACCGGGAGGTAAGAAGACCGAGAGCGTGCAGTTCTCTGGCGCAGGTTGTGAGCTTAGCGCGCATCGGCTTTGTTCTGTCTTTGGCCAGAGGAAGACACTGGTCCGGCAAGAGGTGGCGGCCTGCGCGCTCCCGGCGCGTCCCACGCAGCATCAGTGAGCGCGCCCCGAGCGCGCAGGGCGATGCCTGGGTCTAGGACGCTCGGGCCTCGGGATTCCGACGGATATAGGTCGGAGAATCCCCCTCTAACAGTGATTGGCCTTCGGGGACGGCCCTTCTCTGGATAGGGCTGGGAACCGAAGTGTGCCGCCTGCAGAAAAAGGCTGCGAGAGTACTTTCCGGAGACCGTCTTCTCTCGCCGCCCAGCGTGGCCAAAGAGCGAAGTCAGTCATTTCAATCGATTTCTTTTGTTGGGCGCCTCCAGGTACCGGAATCACCCTACGGAGGCGGAAGAACAGATGAAGACGACGTGTCTCGGTCCTGGGGAATCCACAGCGTCCTGGGCCCGTCACCGGGCTTCAGCATTCTTCAGAAAACGTCCCCAGATGGAATGGGGGTAGTTCTACAATACCAATAAAGACGGTCTTTAAAACGTTGTTTTCCGGTGGATGGCGATTAAGAACTGAGAGTCCCCATCCCCTGTTTAAGCAGATAAGGAAACTGTGCTCAGAGAGAGCCTAGACGAGAGGAGGAGAGAGAGAGAGACAGAAGGCGAGAGCGCGCGCCCGAGAGCGCCAGGGCGACCTAAGTGTCCTGCAGGAGCTTAAGCTCCCGGGGCCCGCAGAGACCACCATCCCCCTCCCCGTCCAGCTACCTTTAGCTCGTCTTTCCCTAAGGTTCTCCGGGCTCACTTTCCGGGACTCTTGTCCCACCGGGCTACGTCCCTGCGCAGTCCCTCCGAAGCATAAGGACACTTTAGGCCCGCGAGCTCACGGGGACCTTCGGCATTCCTTCGGACGCCACACCACTACTCCCTAAAAACGAGCACGGACTCCCGGACACTCGCGACAGCTACGACAAAGCCCGAGACCTGGAGCGCGCGAGCCAAAGGCTAGCTGGCGCGGGCGCAGTTACCCAGACAGCAAAGGTCTTAAATAAGGTGCCCGGGAATGGAGTATCGGTTCTCAGAGGACTTGTGTGGAAAGCGTCTGTCTCAAAACCTTCCATCTAAACCCAATCCGAAACCGCAGAGGCGAGGCGAGGTGGGGGGCGGGGGGGGGGGGTAGATTTCAACTTAAAAGAGACATTCCAACTTCCCACCTGCACCCTCGCCCCTTGACATCTTGGCTTCCCTTTCCCAAGGGCTCGGGTCCACCTGCCCCTCCGTTCCTAGTTCTGTCCCGGAGGCGGTGACCTTGCAGGTGCCGGGAGCGTGGGAGCTGACGAGGAGCTGGGAAAGGCGGAGCAGGGGGAGGTGTGTCTTTATAAACGCGCGGGCAGCGGGCGGGCGCGCACGCAGCGGTCCGAATGGAGACTTTTCAGCACCGCGGCTGAGAACAGGGCTCTTACCCCGCGGTCACCACTTCCGGATTTCTCAATAAATTTCTCTCTGTCTCTCTCTGTCTCTATCCAATTCATTTTTTAAGAGGAAAACATCACCTTGCACATCTCTAGATTTTTCTTCTGTTTTTCAGGATCGTTGGCGGAGAGCGCAGGCGAGGTGGGGCAGATGCTGGCGGAGGCAGGGCAGAAGGAGGACGCCGTGTGCTCCTACGGAATGAAGCTCAGTTGGGATATCAACGATCCGCAGATGCCTCAGGTGCGGGAAACCGGTGTGGGCGCGCATGTGGCTCTGGCCATCCACAAAAGGGCTGGTGGCGTTCAAGTTCTTGTAGGGACCGAGGAGAGACTCCCCCTCCAACCCCCACATCTCCCGAGAGTCCTCAATGGTTAGAGGGACCCCACAAAGGGCAGAGCTGGCTTTAGTGATCTGCCATCTCCCAGCTCTTTCCTTGCGCTGATTTGAAACACACCCATAGCCCTGAGACTGTCAGGCCCTGGGTTCCCAGTCATCTGACGACAGCAGGATGCCTGTCTCTCGCTTTCCTTCATCCCAGATAGAAATCAGGTGATTCTTTCTTGATCCGTTCTTTGAAATTCATGAGAAGGGTAGCAGAGAGTCTCAACAAATGCGGATTCCATTGCTTCTCACGCAGCAAAACTGTAAGATGCGACTATAAATCGGGGTGGCTCGAATCTTAAACAAATAGCATGACTTGGGTGATTTATTCAGACGTCGTGGCTGCCTGCATGGTCATGCTAACCAGACCATAGGTGCACAGAGAGACTCTGGAATCCAGATTTTGGACATAACTTCTGAGCTTACTTTTCTAATGACAAGGAAATCACCTTCTGTTAGGGTGAATTTGTTTTGTTTGTTTTGTTTTAATGGAACAAAGTAGTTGAGGGTCAAGTCCAGGGAACGATCTGGGCAGTTACTGGCTTGGGGCAAAAGCTGAGGAAATGCCTTTGAAGTCTTGGGTTTAGGTAGAAGGAAAGGGGAGTAGCTTCCCAAGAATTTGCAACGGTGGACTTCTAGCAATGTTGTGGCATAGGGGTAAGAGACATGGTGTTTATTCAACATCTATGATCTGCCATATTGAGATTCAGATGGATAGCAATTCATTAGCAAAGTCAAGTAGTCTCTCCAAGAGATCAGCGCTTTTTTGGATGTATATATGTATAGTAATTCAGGGTTTTTTTTTTAATGTTTATTTTTGAGAGGGGGGGGAGCAAGTGGGGGAGGACAGA
>NW_024412467.1:15331501-15414717 GCF_014898765.1 Herpailurus yagouaroundi
ATCCCGAGGCCCGAGCGTCCTAGACCCAGGCATCGCCCTGCGCGCTCCCGGCGCGTCCCACGCAGCATCAGTGAGCGCGCCGCGAGCGCGCAGGGCGATGCCTGGGTCTAGGACGCTCGGGCCTCGGGATTCCGACGGATATAGGTCGGAGAATCCCCCTCTAACAGTGATTGGCCTTCGGGGACGGCCCTTCTCTGGATAGGGCTGGGAACCGAAGTGTGCCGCCTGCAGAAAAAGGCTGCGAGAGTACTTTCCGGAGACCGTCTTCTCTCGCCGCCCAGCGTGGCCAAAGAGCGAAGTCAGTCATTTCAATCGATTTCTTTTGTTGGGCGCCTCCAGGTACCGGAATCACCCTACGGAGGCGGAAGAACAGATGAAGACGACGTGTCTCGGTCCTGGGGAATCCGCAGCGTCCTGGGCCCGTCACCGGGCTTCAGCATTCTTCAGAAAACGTCCCCAGATGGAATGGGGGTAGTTCTACAATACCAATAAAGACGGTCTTTAAAACGTTGTTTTCCGGTGGATGGCGATTAAGAACTGAGAGTCCCCATCCCCTGTTTAAGCAGATAAGGAAACTGTGCTCAGAGAGAGCCTAGACGAGAGGAGGAGAGAGAGAGAGACAGAAGGCGAGAGCGCGCGCCCGAGAGCGCCAGGGCGACCTAAGTGTCCTGCAGGAGCTTAAGCTCCCGGGGCCCGCAGAGACCACCATCCCCCTCCCCGTCCAGCTACCTTTAGCTCGTCTTTCCCTAAGGTTCTCCGGGCTCACTTTCCGGGACTCTTGTCCCACCGGGCTACGTCCCTGCGCAGTCCCTCCGAAGCATAAGGGCACATTAGGCCCGCGAGCTCACGGGGACCTTCGGCATTCCTTCGGACGCCACACCACTACTCCCTAAAAACGAGCACGGACTCCCGGACACTCGCGACAGCTACGACAAAGCCCGAGACCTGGAGCGCGCGAGCCAAAGGCTAGCTGGCGCGGGCGCAGTTACCCAGACAGCAAAGGTCTTAAATAAGGTGCCCGGGAATTGAGTATCGGTTCTCAGAGGACTTGTGTGGAAAGCGTCTGTCTCAAAACCTTCCATCTAAACCCAATCCGAAACCGCAGAGGCGAGGCGAGGTGGGGGGCGGGGGGGGGGGGTAGATTTCAACTTAAAAGAGACATTCCAACTTCCCACCTGCACCCTCGCCCCTTGACATCTTGGCTTCCCTTTCCCGAGGGCTCGGGTCCACCTGCCCCTCCGTTCCTAGTTCTGTCCCGGAGGCGGTGACCTTGCAGGTGCCGGGAGCGTGGGAGCTGACGAGGAGCTGGGAAAGGCGGAGCAGGGGGAGGTGTGTCTTTATAAACGCGCGGGCAGCGGGCGGGCGCGCACGCAGCGGTCCGAATGGAGACTTTTCAGCACCGCGGCTGAGAACAGGGCTCTTACCCCGCGGTCACCACTTCCGGATTTCTCAATAAATATCTCTCTGTCTCTCTCTGTCTCTATCCAATTCATTTTTTAAGAGGAAAACATCACCTTGCACATCTCTAGATTTTTCTTCTGTTTTTCAGGATCGTTGGCGGAGAGCGCAGGCGAGGTGGGGCAGATGCTGGCGGAGGCAGGGCAGAAGGAGGACGCCGTGTGCTCCTACGGAATGAAGCTCAGTTGGGATATCAACGATCCGCAGATGCCTCAGGTGCGGGAAACCGGTGTGGGCGCGCATGTGGCTCTGGCCATCCACAAAAGGGCTGGTGGCGTTCAAGTTCTTGTAGGGACCGAGGAGAGACCCCCCCTCCCACCCCCACATCTCCCGAGAGTCCTCAATGGTTAGAGGGACCCCACAAAGGGCAGAGCTGGCTTTAGTGATCTGCCATCTCCCAGCTCTTTCCTTGCGCTGATTTGAAACACACCCATAGCCCTGAGACTGTCAGGCCCTGGGTTCCCAGTCATCTGACGACAGCAGGATGCCTGTCTCTCGCTTTCCTTCATCCCAGATAGAAATCAGGTGATTCTTTCTTGATCCGTTCTTTGAAATTCATGAGAAGGGTAGCAGAGAGTCTCAACAAATGCGGATTCCATTGCTTTTCACGCAGCAAAACTGTAAGATGCGACTATAAATCGGGGTGGCTCGAATCTTAAACAAATAGCATGACTTGGGTGATTTATTCAGACGTCGTGGCTGCCTGCATGGTCATGCTAACCAGACCATAGGTGCACAGAGAGACTCTGGAATCCAGATTTTGGACATAACTTCTGAGCTTACTTTTCTAATGACAAGGAAATCACCTTCTGTTAGGGTGAATTTGTTTTGTTTGTTTTGTTTTAATGGAACAAAGTAGTTGAGGGTCAAGTCCAGGGAACGATCTGGGCAGTTACTGGCTTGGGGCAAAAGCTGAGGAAATGCCTTTGAAGTCTTGGGTTTAGGTAGAAGGAAAGGGGAGTAGCTTCCCAAGAATTTGCAACGGTGGACTTCTAGCAATGTTGTGGCATAGGGGTAAGAGACATGGTGTTTATTCAACATCTATGATCTGCCATATTGAGATTCAGATGGATAGCAATTCATTAGCAAAGTCAAGTAGTCTCTCCAAGAGATCAGCGCTTTTTTGGATGTATATATGTATAGTAATTCAGGGTTTTTTTTTTTAATGTTTATTTTTGAGAGGGGGGGGAGCAAGTGGGGGAGGACAGAGAGAGAGAGGGAGACACAGAATCCAAAGCAGGCTCCAGGCTCCCAGCTGTCAGCCCAGAGCCCAACGCATGGCTCGAATTCAGGAACCATGAGATCATGACCTGAGCCGAAGTCAGATGCTTAACTGACTGAGCCACCCAGGCTCCCCTGTAGTAACTCGTTGTAAAGCCTGCTACCTTACAGTCAACTGGTACCATTTGTGTGAAAGTGGACCACAGCATGGCAAAGACACCTCATTCTCACTGACTTCCATCCGGAAATCTTCATAGGAAAAAAAAATAGAATCTTGCATTTCAGAAAAGAGCCACTTCCAGATAATGGGAAGATGGTTCCTCTTTCAAGCATTTTCTAGACTTGCGATGCAAATGTGAATTATTTTGCCTTTGGGAGACTGGTTCTTAAGCAGGGCATGCATGTAACCTCTTAAAAGGGCAGGTGCACTGGGAAGTAGAAGTGGAGAAACAGGATCCTGGCCCTGCTCTGGCTAACTGAAGGGGCAAGAGTGACATTGGCTGGATGACCTTGAGATAGTTCCTGAATTTGCCTGAGTTTCAGGCTAAGACGATCTGTCATCAGGTGGTGGAACTAGATAACAATCTTAAACTGTCATCCAGATTTCCTGTCAAGTTCAGTGTGTGCATGCTCAACTGCATGTGCACATGTGCTGACACATTTGAACAAATGCAACTCAATCCTGGAGTCCTCTGTTCTTGTTGTGATTTTAAAACATGGTCTCTGCGGCTTCATTTTCAGTGTCACCGCTTTGGTAGCTGGCATGAGACGGTGGGGGGGGGCGGTGCATGATTCTCTATCCCTATGGGAGGATGCTGATGGAATCCTCTCTTCTGGAAAATTGTCTATTTTACTAACATCCTTAGATTGAAGTGTTTGCTTTAAAAACAAAGATATTAGCATTTAGATATTAGAGTTGATAGTACATCATTATATATTTCATTTGTGACTTACCTTAAGTCAGCGTATTAATTTATGTCAATTGCAATATTTCTGAGAAAAGATAAATGATGCCTATTTGTAATAACGATGATTTCGACAATATCCCTGTGTTTTTGGAACCCACTGGAACCCAAAACTGCCCATTTACCTATTACTGTTGAAATGTTATAATACTAACGATGTAGCCAAGTCAGAATTGTCAGACCGAGAATAGTTTTTGCTCTGCAAATGTTAGATCTCATTACTTGGGGGTGGTGGGAGAGACAGAAGGTGCAAATGGCTTATTACTATGATAATACTGTTCCGGCCTCTACCCTACGGGTGAAGCCAGTCGGGTCTGGCTGCCACAGATCTGTTTAAATACGAGTAATGCCACTGTAGAAGGTTATCTCTCTAACATTGGCTTCCTTATCTGCAAAATAAGAGTATGGATGCCCGTCATGGAAGGTTGTTGTAAGGAGCATCGATACTTCGTAACGTGGCTTTGTGGGCCATACTGTCTCTGTGCCAAATACCCAATTCTGCCATATACAAAAATTAGCCCTAGACAATACGCAGATATATGTGCATGGCCATGTCCCAATACAACTCTCTTTATGGATCTTGATATTTGAATTTTATATAATTTTCTTTTTTTGGGAGGGGAAGGAAGAAGAGAGAGAGAGAGAGAGAGAGGAAGAGTTGGAGCAAGCCAGGGAGGGCAGAGGGGGATGGGGAGAGAAAGAATCTCAGGCAGACTCCATGCCAAGCACAGAGCTCGACAGGGCTCCATGT
This sequence comes from Herpailurus yagouaroundi, assembly GCF_014898765.1. NCBI lineage: Eukaryota > Metazoa > Chordata > Mammalia > Carnivora > Felidae > Herpailurus > Herpailurus yagouaroundi. Next base: position 15,335,897 of record NW_024412467.1, read on the forward strand.
GAGATCATGACCAGAGCCAAAATCAAGAGGCTGACACTTAACCCACTGAGCCACCCAAGCACCCCTGAGTTTTCTATAGTTTTCATGTGTCACAAAATATAATTCTTTAGATTTCCCCCCAACCATTAAAAAATATAAAAATCCTTCTTAGCTTGTGAATCGTGTACCAAAATAAGTGACAAGCTGGATTTGGCCAAGGGCTCCAAGTGTGCCGACCCCTGCCCCAGACAGGACCTGGTAAATACTAAGTGCTTGGTAAAGGGCAATCTTATATTCAACTTCTGTGCAAGAAAGACATTACAGTATCCATACCACGTATCATGGGCAAAGACCACCAACCACGAATATCGAAGCAGTGCTCAGTATTTTATTTTTTTATTGTTTTATGGTTTCAGGAGTAGAATTTAACAATTCATCACTTACGTATAACACCCAGCGCTCATCCCAATAAGTGCCCCCCTTAATGCCCATCACACATTTAGCTCACCCCCGACCCCCCACCCTTCCAGCAACCCTCAGTTTGCTTTCTGTATTTAAGAGTCTCTTATGGTTTGCCTCCCCCTCTGTTTTTATCTTAGTTTTCCTTCCCTTCCCCTCTGTTCATCTGTTTTGTTTCTTAAATTCCACATATGAGTGAAATCATGTATTTATCTCTCTCTTACCGATTTTGCTTAGTGCTCAGTATTTATTTAAATTTTTTTAATGTTTATTTATTTTTGAGAGAGACAGAGCACAGTGGGGGAGGGGCAGAGAGAGAGGGAGTCACAGACTCCGAAGCAGGTTCCAGGCTCTGAGCTGTCAGCACAGACCCCAAAGCAGGGCTCAAGTTCATGAGCCGTGAGATCATGACCTGAGCGGAAGTCTGATGCTTACCCGACCGAGCCACCCAAGCACCCCAAAATGTCTTCATTTTTAATTTAACATTTAAATTAAATGGGAGTGGTATACCACGATGGTAAGGCAAAGAGGCTCTGTAATCAAACTGTTAGGGCTAAAATCCTAGAGCCACGTCTTACTAGCTGTGTGATCTGGGGCACGGCAAATAACCTCTCCGGTCTCCGTGTACTATTGGCTTAAATTGGGACAATAAAAGTACCTGCTGTCGTGTGGGTTCTGAAAGGCCAGATGAACTAGTACATGGACAGCATTTAGAGGATAATCGATGAACAGCCAGTCGACAGAACAGCAGGTGACATTGTGTGATAGCACAGTTTCTGTGGTTTCTGACATCTCTGGAATGGAAAGGGGCCCTTCTTCACGCTACCATGCTCGGGACAAATGCAAAGCGTGGCATGTCAGGTGCGGCCTGGACCAACTCCACGGCCCTTCCCTCCCCTTTCCAGGAGCCGGCCCACTTCGACCACTTCTGCGAGTGGCCCGACGGCTACGTGCGCTTCATCTACCGCAGCGACGAGAAGAAGGCCCAGCGCCACCTGAGCGGCTGGGCCATGCGCAACACCAACAACCACAACGGCCACATCCTCAAGAAGTCGTGCCTGGGTGTGGTAGTGTGCGCCCGGGCCTGCGCCCTGCCCGACGGCTCCCGCCTGCAGCTGCGGCCCGCCATCTGCGACAAGGCGCGGCTTAAGCAACAGAGTGAGGGCCTTGTGCCCGCGAGATCCCTCTTCCCGACACCTGTGCCCTGTCCTCCTTCCAAAGCAGCCGAGTCCGAGTTGCTATTAATCTTTCACTCCCTCTGGCTTTGCAGAGAAAGCGTGCCCCAACTGCCACTCGGCTTTGGAGCTGATCCCCTGTCGAGGGCACAGCGGGTACCCTGTAACCAACTTCTGGAGGCTTGATGGCAACGCGATATTTTTTCAAGTAGGTGGGGGAAGGGGGGGGTGTTCCAATGTTGTGGTGGATTTTTTTCATCCTGCTTAGGGACCCGACCACCTGCCATGTGCCTTAGAAACTCGGGACTAACCCAAATGCAGCGCCGTGGCCAGAAGTCGGTGCTGGGGAAGTGAGCTCACCTTGTGTGTGCTCTTTAAGGGCTCTAAGCCAAATTATAGTTATAGCTGAGTTAATACGGTGAAAGGATTGCTAAGTAACCTTTTAAGATTTCTGTTACTGACGCTGCTCAATAGTTTTTTCCTCTGTCGTTTTGAGAAAACAAAAAACGACTCGCGATCTTGGGAAAGGCGCAGTCAATTTTTGACAAACACAGCAAGCTTCCTTCCGAGGAACAAACGTATGATTTGTTTCCTTATTGATGCAGGCCAAGGGAGTCCACGATCACCCAAGACCGGAGAGCAAATCAGAGACGGAAGCTAGAAGAAGTGCCATCAAGAGACAAATGGCCTCTTTTTACCAACCCCAGAAAAAGAGAATTCGAGAACCAGAGGTAATGGGGAGCTGCCATTACGCTGTAGTCTGTGTTCATTGTCATCACAAAATACACTGATTGTGTAAAATATGAATGTCATAAATTAATTAGAAAGGTTTGATTTTATGTGAAAATTGTAAGTCCCACAAAATGTCATTGAGTCACCATTTTGGATAGGGTTTCTTTTCTTTTTTAAGCTTACTTATTATTTACTTTGGGAGAGGGAGAGAGAGAGGGAGGGAGGGGCCAAGAGCAAAGGAGAGAGCGAGAGAGAGAGGGAGAGAGAGAGAGAGAATTCCAAGCTGGCTCCACACTGTCCGTGCAGAGCCCGATTCGGGGCTTGAACTCACAAAGCATGAGATCATGACCAGAGCTGAAGTTGGATGCTTAACCGACAGAGCCACCCAGACACCCCTTTTCAGACAGGGTTTCTAATTTCTTCTTCTAAAAAAAAAAAAAAAAAAAGCAAACCATCTCTACTGTCAATGATACAATGAAGGTGTTGCGGACATCCGTATACAAGGGCAGTTACCCATTTTTAATAACGAGAGAAACATGTACATACCAACAGTGAGTTAACAGCACATCCTTGAGAGGGTAGGGTCCTTGGCCTTATTTACATAGAACAGATAAAATTTCTTGGGGCAAAGTGATCCAGTTTGGCTTTTCAACCAAAGCATGCCAAGCAGACATGTTAGTCTGGGGGTAGGAGAAAGTGATGTTTGAGCACTTTCTACGTGCCAGGCACACAGGGTCTAAGAGCTTTCGCACACGAAATGGTCACAAAAGCCTAAAGAGAAGGTTATTATTTTTGAGCCCCGTTTGTTTTTTTGCGGTTTTGCCGATTCTACCTTTGGTTAGAACTTATCTTTCCCGTACTAACTTTTAATTTTATTTGTCCAATTAGAGTTATCTGCAATTCTCAGCACTTGCAAGGTAGGGGTAAGAGGCTCTGGGAGGCTAAAAGATTCTATTTATGCACAAAGACACCAGATCAACTGTGCTAACTTTATTTTTTCTTCTTCAACAGTCTTAATTCTTTTTTTTTTTTTAATTTTAATTAGGCATCTGAAGCTCGGAGAGGTTAAGTAACTTGTTCAACTCATGAGGGACAGAGGCAGGATTTGAACCCAGGTCTGTGTCTCTATGATTATAAACATAGGATGAGGAAACACAGAACCGTCTACCTCTCAGACCCACCCTTCCCAACTACCCATGAACCCTCTTCATTCAGCAGGCTATTCATGCCCAAGCAAGCTTAAGTTCTACAGCCCTTGGACCGTGTGCCCAAATCACGTACCTGAGCAGTGCTATAACACGGCACAGAACCCACTAATTGGAAGTGGTGTTTTTTTTAATGGTTTTATTTTTATTTTTGAGAGAGAGAAAGAGAGAGAGAGAGCAGAGGAGGGGCAGAGAGAGAAGGGGACAGAGGTTCTGAAGCAGGCTTTGTGCTCATAGCAGAGAGCCCGATATGGGGCTCAAACTCACAAACCATGAGATCGTGACCTGAGCTGAAGTCAGATGCTTAACCGACTGAGCCACCCAGGCGCCCCTGGAATTTGTTTTTATTCGGTGGTTGGCTACTCTTACAGATGAGCTTGCCCATGTAATTTACGTTTTTATTTACAAATAAAAATTTATATCGTTTTTTTTTTTTTTTTTTTTTTAGGTGGGGGAGAATCAAGACAACAGTGGCCATTTCAACAACATATCTTCCTTGGAAGATTCAGAAGACTTTGATATAATTACTGACACCGGCTTCCCTATTCCAGCACAGCCTTGCTTTTCCTTCCCGAGCTCGGATGCTTACAGAGCTACCTGTGACCTCGCCACCTTTCAAGCAGACATAATGCCACCCTTTCAGAAATATCCAAACCCAAGAATCTATTTGCCCAGGGCACCTTGCAGCTACGAATTGGCAGGTCCTAGTTACACAAATCCAAACACGCATCCCACCCTTTGTAAAAATTCCAGCAATCTCCCGAATGACACGGACTGGGTCCATCTAAATGCACTGCAATATAATGTCAACTCATACAGCAGCCTTGAGAGAAACTTTGATTTCGCCAGTAAACAACATAGCTGGAAACCAGCTCTTGGAAAACCTGGCCTTGGGGACAGGACGGACCATGGACAGTTCCAGGCCGCGTCCACTCACCCTTATTGTAACACGGAGCTTCCCTGTCGGTACCTCCCGACTCCCTCCGCAGGTGCTCCAGCACTGCAGACTGTGATCACCACCACCACCAAAGTGTCCTACCAGGCCTACCAGCCCCCTGCTCTGAAATACTGTGACAACATAAAGGAAGTTAAGAGCCTTTCGGGGTGTAACTATGCTTCTGAAAACATCCCCGTGTCCATCTACCCGGAGGGTTTGGACTTGCCGACCACAGCGGCCAGGGCCTCTCCAGCAGGGCCGCTGCATTTGAAAATTCCAGGCGATTGCAGAGCCATGAGACCCACTTTGGCTTTTCCTCAAGAGTCGGCTCCCTCCGGGACAGACGGAGCAGAGACTTGGGACGTGTGTCCACCTAGGTTGGGGTCGGCAATCAGTTATTCGGATGGGGTTAGTCCATTCTTTAGCTATGGCAGTGAGGATTTTTGAACCACAGTCCTGGGCATGACATAGTATTGGTGTCCATGCAGGCAGGAAATGTGGACTAGGAACTATCTCTTGTTGAGTTGGGAGATTGACCTAGGAGACACATACGATAATAAAAATGTTGATCAGTTGAGAAAATTATGGGTTGGGGGTGTTTAGAAAGTATAGGGAAATTTTGCACAGCATTTTAAAACCTATCACATGACATAGAATTAGGTCTGAAATGTGACTCTCCCACATGAACCTACAAGCAAACTGGCTACCATGATGATCAATGAGCTAAATTCACTGGAGGAGAAGCCAAGAATCCTGGTTCTCCTTCTAAGCCTTTCCCAGTTGACCACAGAGAGTTTCACAAATCCTTCTCTGGCCTTAGAAGTTGTCAGAATAGCATCAGGAAGAAATATGTATAATCTTCTCTCCTGAGTCACTTTGTAAGTGCTAAATAGAAATTTTATAATCTATTAAAAGAGCTTCAGGAAATACATTTGATCATTTTATCCCAAGTATATATCTACTGCTTTTAAAAAAAATCTACAGTATTGCAGTGATAAGATGCCATTGTTTTTAAGAGAATCTTCTTTTGCAGTATCATCGGAATACCTTTTCTTGACATTGATGAATGTTTTCATTGCAGACGCAACCTAACGGTGATGTGTAGTTAATGGATTATTATTGTGCTAAAATATGGGGTTTTTTTTCCTGATTCGGTTTCAGAATTAGAACTGAGATGTTTTATTCAAACACAGATTTACTGTTCATTTGTTACTCCTCATAAATGTCATTGATAATGTTCAATTAAATGTAATAAAGGAGTTTTAAAGTAATGTAGCTGATGCTTGTGCAATTTTGAAATAGAAATAGGAAAAAAAATGTTCATATTATGACTTGGGAAAACAGTTGTTATAATATATAAAACCATATTCATTTTATTTGACAGTTTTATAGTTTATTTCATTTTATTTTTTATACCTTTGCCTCCCTTCACCCATTTTGCTCACCCCCACTGTTGGCAACCAAAAATATGTTCTATGAACTCTGTTTTTTATTTTTTACATTTCGCATGTGAGATCATATGGTATTTGCTTTTCTCTGTCTGACTTCTTTCACTTAGCATAATGCCTCAAGGTTCATTTATGTTGTCACAAATAGCAAGACTTCGTTCCTTTTTCTGGTTGAATGATATTCAATCATATCTATATACCACATTTTCTTTATCCATTCATCCATAGGAAGACAAGTACTTCAATTGTTTCCATGTCTTGGCTATTATAAATGATGCTACAATGAACATGGGGGTGCATATAGCTTTTCAAATTAGTGTTTGTCTTTTCTTAGGATAGATACCCAGCAGAGGAATTGCTGGATCACATGGTAGTTCTATCTTTAATTTTTTGAGGAATATCCATACTGTTTCCCACAGTGGCTGCACCAATTTACATTCCCACCAACAATGCACAAGGGTTCCCCTTTCTTTACATCCTCGCCTACACTTATTATTTCTCGTCTTCTTAATAATAGCCATTCTAACAGATGTGAAATGATATCTCATTGTGGTTTTGATTTGCATTTCCCTGATGATGAGTGGTGCTGAGCATCTTTTCATGTACCTGTTGGTCATCTATGTGTCTTCTTTAAAAATGTCTCTTCAGATCCTCTGCCCATTTTTAAATTGGATTGTTTCTTTTGCTATTGACTTGTATGAACTTTTTATGTATTTCGGGTATTAACCCCTTGTTAGAGATATGATTTGTAAATATTCTCTCCCATTCAGTAAGTTGCCTCATGTTGATGATTTCCTTTGCTGTGCAAAAGCCTTTCAGTTTGATGTCATTTCACTTGCTTATTTTTACTTTTGTTGCCTTTGCTCTTGGTGTCAAATCCAAAAAATCATCACCAAGATCAATCAATGTCAGGGAGTTTATTGCCTTTGTTTTCTTCTAGGAATTTTACAGTTTCAGGTCTTATACTTAAGTTCTTAATTCAAGTGAGTTAATTTTTGTGTATGGTATAAGACGGTGGTCCAGTTTCATTCTTTTGCATGTGGTTGTCCAGTTTTCCCAGCATCATTTGTTGGAGAGACTGTTCTTTCCCCATTGTGTATTCTTGCCTCCTTCATTGTAAATTAATTGACCTTTTATATATGGATTTATTTCTGGGCTTTGTATTCATTTCATTGATTTATGTGTCTGTTTTTATGCCAATAGCATATTGTTAGCTACGAACAGCTTCGAAATATAGTTTGAAATCAGAGATCAGAATGCCTTCAGCTTTGTTCTTTTTTCTCAAGATTGCCTTGGCTGTTTGGGGATCTTTTGTGGTTCCAGACAAATTTTAGAATTGTTTTTTCTATTTCTGTGGAAAACGCCATTGGAATATTGATAGGAATTTTTGCATTGAATCTGTAGATTGCCTTGAGTAATATGAATGTTTTGATAATATGAATTCTTCCAATCCATGAACATGGGATATCTATTTATTTATGTCTTCTTCAGTTTCTTTCATTAATGTCTTATGGTTTTCAGTGTGCAGGTCAGGTCTTTCACTTTCTCAGATAAATTTATTTCTATGTATTCCAGTAGTTTACTTTAGAAAGAACTATTTGCTGTGCTAATAACAGAAAGCCAATTCAAAATATTCAGAATGCACACACACACACACACACACACACACACACACATTTTTGCAAAGCTTCCAATACTTACTAAAATCATTCAGTTTTCAAATTAATACAAAGTACCTACTTTTTTTTTGAGAATGGAGTATTCTCGTTGCATAGAATACTCAATTTGCATCACTAAATCTCAGTATGTCAGATACCATTTTAAATTATTGAGTGTTATATATGTATTTTACCACCCCAATAAATACATGGAGTACTAACCTCAAGATTAAATAAAGATGAGTACACTCCTGTGATTCCCTAGTCAACTCTTTCTCAGAGGAAAGGATGCCTAGTATACTCATGGACTACTTCTTTCTTTAGACTTCTGTTGCCCGAACTTACAGTTTATAATAATATCTACCATTTATATGGCAATTGCAGGGGCAGACACTGTTCCAAGCTCTGAATATACGTTAATTTATTTAACCCTCCCAGCGTTTCCCTGAGCTACCTAAGAGAGGTGTACTGGCTTATGCAGTAAGCAGCAGCTGGGATTCGAATTCAGGTCCCCTCCAGAGTCTGTGCTCATAACCAGCATATCACGTTGATTCCATTTGTGCCAAACACGTGTGCACCTTCCACCAAGCACGGACTTTTACTACTTCTAAGTATTTTTGTCCCAACATGGGGCCTGAGGGATCCACGTAGGACAGGTGGAAAGGGGCAGGGCAGGGATGGGAGTGAGCACACCCGGGGTGGGAGCCCTGAGGCGAACATTTCCCAAAGTGTGGTACAAGGGTGCCCTGGTTACAGAGCAATTCTAAATAGTCCACAAATACTTTATATGAATAGTTATGGATTTATTTTATTTATTTTAATTTTTTAAATGTTTATTTATTTCTGAGACAGAGAGAGACAGAGCATGAACAGGGGAGGGTCAGAGAGAGGGAGACACAGAATCTGAAACAGGCTCCAGGCTCTGAGCTGTCAGCACAGAGCCCGACGCGGGGCTTGAACTCACAGACTGCGAGATCATGACCTGAGCCGAAGCCGGACGCCTAACCGACTGAGCCACCCAGGTGCCCCTGGATTTATTTTAATGTGTAATAGGGAAAGATACAAGTAATGCATCAAACCTATGATTTCAAATTATTTTTGCCGAGACAAAGCAAGATAGTTTGGGGGTGTTTAAGAAGATTTATGCAGCCAATAGTGCAGATGTTGCAAGGAAATGTTGAAAGATTATCAAAATGGGTGAGAACTACTGAATAATGAGACACATTTTCCTAGAGCCTGGGGACAGTGGGGGGCTCAGGTGCAAAGGATAAATGGTTCTGACAATGAAAGAGATTGTATAAAGCTGGAGCCAATGGAGAAAACATGACTTTTGGTTTCTGAAAGTTTAACCACAGTGTCGAAGGGTCTAGACGGTGGGCAGTACTCAGGAGCCAGGATGTGGGGGTTGATCCCAGGAGAGGCAGGTGCAGAAACATACCCCAAGTGTTGGCCAGGGCTTCCAGCCATACCATCCTCCAAAGAACCAGGGGTCACAGGGTGGATGACTATGCAGCACAGATCAGCTCTTGTAAACTGGGCCAACTGAGGAAAGCACAGGAAGGTTTAGACTCTGGGTCATATCTACTGCTCTGAAACACTGATTAGGAGGCAAAAAAGCTTTGTGGAAAATGAATGAAAGTAGGAAAGTCGCAAAGACCTAGCTGTCATATTGTTATTAGTATTAATATTTATCATTAAAATGATTAACATTATTGATTAATTTCTTAATGGATATTAATATTAATTATTCATGCTAGCTATTAATAGATTTTTGCTTATTCATTTATTATTAGCTTTCAAACATGGGGAGTGTAAGTTAAAGCAGCCAAAGTTTCTGACCACTTTGTTCTGCTCACCTTATGAACCGGGAGGAGCCCAAGCCTGCGGCAAGAGCCATGACAATATCAGCTGTTGAGCACGGAGGGAGATAAAGCACAAGAGGTGAGGCCAGGCTGGCCACTGACACCTTCGATCGAGGCAGACGACCACCATTGGACTTGACAAGTGCCAAGAGGCACTAAACAGAAACACAAGTTATTCACTAGCTAATCGTTCTTTCCCCTTCATGAATAGTCTGGAAGTAGACTTACCTGGAAGAATCTTAAAGTCTTAAAATAGTGAATCTGACCTCTGACAGACAGTTTCAATGGGACATTTGTCAGAAACGCTAATGGGCTTTTATCATAATAAAAACATCTTATAAGACACCATTAACTAATCTGTGAGATGTGGCACTAAGAGCACCATGGCAGAATCCACAACTGACAAAATGATTTGAAAGTCTCTCACTGCACTCAACTTCCCTCTGGGAGACGCAACCCTGACCACACGTTAGAATCTCCCGGGCAGCTTGAGTGGTTCTAGTATGCAGGGTGCACCCCAGACCAACTAAATCAGAATCTCCAGGGCTGACACCCAGCCAGTATACGTTAAAGCTTCTCAGATGATTTCAAAGTGCAACCAGGGTCTCTAATTTGCCAGAATAGTACTGGAAACCTCTTTAGTGTAAGCCGTTCCAGGAAACTCAACACAATATGGTCTCATGGAGGCTTGAAAGAAAGACAGCATTCTCAGTATAATTAATCTCTATCATCTCTGACTTTTCTCTGGATGCCGTTATTGTGTTCATTTAATGGAAAAGGGAGGAAGTTGACAGGAGTCATGTCATTTGCACTGTAAAATACAAATTAAAAATTGGATTTTGAAAGTGACAAAATCAGATATAGTACCCTGCCTATAAGTCAAAGCATGAGCTCATTCATTCATTCATACATTCAACAAATATTTATTGAACTCCACTAGGCATCAGTGATGTGCAAGTATTACATATGTTCAGTGAGTGAAATAGAAGCCTCTGCCCTCTTGGAGCATGTGGGCTGGTGGGCTACACAGACATTCAGGAAGCAAGCACACAATGTACCTACAGATGGGAAGGGCCGTGAAGGAGAAAACGGTCCATATGCAGACACAGAGAATAAGAAAACGGAAGCAAAACCCATTGGGATAAGTGGTGAGGGGAGAGCTCCCTGAGGTACGTAGTCAAGAACCAAAGGGTAAGGGGCGCCTGGGTGGCTTGGTCGGTTGACCGTCCGACTTCGGCTCATGTCATGATCTCACGGTCCGTGAGTTTGAGCCCTGTGTTGGGCTTTGTGCTGACAGTTCAGAGCCTGGAGCCTGTTTCAGATTCTGTGTCTTCCTCTCTCTCTGCCCCTCCCCTGCTCATGCGCTGTCTCTCTCTGTCTCAAAAATAAATAAACGTTAAAAAAAAACTTAAAAAAAAAAAAAGAACCAAAGGGTAAGAAAAAGCTGTCCAGGTCGATGGGTGGGGAAGAGGCTGCGGATGAGAAGTAGCAAGTGCAAAGGCCCTGAGGCAGCAGAGCGTATGTGGCCTCAGAAGGCCTAGTCAAAGGGACAAGAGGACACACAGTATCAGATGGGTTGGAAGGGAAAGCAGGGTCCAGATTCTTGAAGTCCAAAACAAGGAATTGACATTTTATTCCCAAAGCAGAGGCGAACCGGGGATGAATTACAAGCAGAAAAACGACACAATCCAACTCATGTTTTGAGACGATCATGTTTAGACAGGGGGCTGAAGTGGGGTTCGAGAGGCCAGGGGATTATTGCAAGTTATTCAGACATGACAGAATGATGGCTCGAATTAAGAGGTAGCGGCGGAGATGAAAGGAAGTGGACAGACGCAAAATGCAAGTCGGAGGTAGAATCAATGGAAGTCACTTACGGTGTGGACGTTAGATAGTAAGGAAAAGGGAAAAAAAATCAAGAACAACTCTCATTTTCCAGGTTCAACAAACCGAGTGGCTGGTGGTGCCATTCTCCGAATAGTGGCAGCTGAGAAAAAAACCAGCTATGATCAGTCCATGCTTGTGAGTCATCTGAGTTATCAGATGAATATAACACTGTAGCTCCGTGGGGAGATCAGAGCTACAGATAAAACCCAGGAAATCCTAAGTCTAAAGCTGCTTCATCATAGCTCAGCCTTGTAAGGCAGCCTGGAGTTGTGCTATCCAATATGGTAGCTGCTGGTTATATGTCGTGATAGAAATTAATCAAATGAAATAAAAAATTCAGGGGCACCTGGGTGGCTCAGTCGGTTGAGCATCCAACTTTGGCTCAGGTCATGATCTCGTGGCTGGTGAGTTTGAGCCCCGTGCGAGGCTCTGGGCTGACAGCTCAGAGCCTGGAGCCTGCTTCAGATTCTGTCTCTATCTCTCTTTGTCCCTCCCCTCTTTGCACACTATCTCTCTGTCTCTATATCAAAGATAAATAAACATTAAAACATTTTTAAATAAAAATTGAATTCCTCAGTCATAACTAGCCTCATTTCCTCAGCCACCCACGTGTAGGTAGTGTTTGCTGCATTGATAAGTGATATAGAATATTTTCATCCTCACAGAAATTTCTATCGGATGGTGTCGGTATAGAGAAAGAGAAGAAAGGGGAACCTGGTATGGAGCCATAAGGAATTTCCAATTTAAAAAAAAAATTTTTTTTTAATGTTTATATTTATTTTTGAGACTGAGCATGAGCAGAGGAGGGGCAGAGAGAGAGAGGGAGACACAGAATCCGAAGCAGGCTGCAGGCTCTGGGCTGTCAGCACAGAGCCCAACATGGGGCTCAAACCCACGAACCATGAGATCATGACCTGAGCCGAAGTCGGACGCTCAACCGACTGAGCCACCCGGGCGCCCCAGGAATTCCCCATTTGGAGTTAGAATACAAGAGGAGCTGACAGAGGCATGAGGATTAGTGGTCAGGTAGGTAGAAAATCAGGACAGAGAAGGGGGTCACAGAAGCCAAAGCTCTTTCAAAAGCTGGAGGGAGGTCAACATCACTGGAAGCTGCTGAGAAGTGGAGGACAAAAAGTGTCCGTTGGATCTGGCGACATGGAAATCACTGGTGGCCATGACAAAAGACATTTCTCTGGTGTGACGGGGCTTTGTGAGGTGGATCGGAATGGGCCGAGAGCCAATGAGTTGCAAGGTGTCGGACACACGTCTATTCCATGGATTGTGTAAAGTTGATATCACAGTGTAAATAAAAGCCGATGTGCTTGATTAAAAACTACGTGGATAGCTTCAAATTTCTTCCAGGGAAATTTGCCTTGGTGAGAGGGTTGCTAGAGCTAGCAAATAATATACAGGATTCCCTGTTAAATTTGAAATAAGTAAGTAAAGTTTGAGTAAAAATATATCCCAAACATTGCATGGACCTACAAGAAATATTCACTGCTTACCTAAAATTCAACCTCAACTTGGTATCCTTCATCTGGCACTCCTACTTGGTTCGGACGTTATAATTTCACTGTTCAAAATATGGTAAATGACACTTGATGAACTAGGAGATTCAAAATGTCTTTACAGAAAATGATTTGGTTACCGAACTTCTACAGGGAAATAATATTTATTTTAATGAAGTAGTCTCCTTAATGGGAGAGAATATATTTTTATAATCCTTTAAAGCATAAATATCATAGATAAACTTAATAAATGTTTCGAAAGCAAAAAACCACCCTTTAACATTTCTATTTACAACCAGAGGTCCTACTACTAACTTCTTCAGCTGGCAGTCACCATATTGATTCATGTTTCCAAGCCACTTGGTTAAAGCAACAACAACAACAACAACAACATTCTTCATATCTGACATCGGTAATGGATTTTCCATGAATCAGCCCATTAGAGCTTCTGATCCACACTCAGACAGCTGAGCCACCCATATAACTTTGTGTTCTATGGTTTGATAAATCTTTTGAAATATGAGGCACTCTGGGGCTGTGGGTGTGGGGAGAAGACACTGAAGAAGCTCCTCCGTGGCTTCAACCACCTGTGACTCTCTGACTGATGTGCCCAAAGGCCACTACTGAGTAAAAATGCCACCTGGCTGCCTATGGAGGCCTCTGCATGTGGAAAATAAACATTCTCTTTTCTAATGCCTCTTACGGGGGAGGTTTTAAAAACCCCACTTGAAAAAGGCTTCTGCCCTCAGATGGCTTGTTTAATAGACTATATTACTGATCCAGGTTTCCATAAGCCATCTGAATTCCTTCTCTTAGCTACTCTAAGCACTATGCTTTTAAAGATCTTGTCTGGCTATTGTCAGGATGTAGCAATAAAACCCCTTAATTCAAGGGCACCCAGAACTGCGACACCAGAAAGGGATGTATAGAAGTCATCTCTTGAGGTCTCTGACTTCAGGATCGACTGCTGGCCTCGCGGGCTTCTGAACCAATCCATTTCTGCTTGGGGTGTTACTATCCTGATTGCAAGAATATCACAATCGCCGTGGGACTCCGAGAGAGCCTTGTAAAATACAGGTACAACCTTATGTTTTGATTTTGTGATTAAAAAAAAAAAAATCAAGTTCATCTTAGAGAATATATCTGCAAAAGTGATTGAAAAAATTGTGACATATTCAACAGAATATTCCTGAAGATGCTATTATGAACATAAAATGAAATAAGCCCACCAAAAATTTGCAGAAATCTTCAAAACTTACACACACACACACACACATACACACACATCCCAATCAATAGTAATTGTTGTAAACTTTATACAAAACAAACGCAGAGAACTGGCCTTTGGGGAAATTGGCTTTCAGTGAATGTCCTTCCTGAAGAAATTCACTCCTGTCCATCCTACCATTTTGCACTGGACATCCACTGGGGACCACCCCCTCCTCCATTTGAACCTGAGACACTTGAGACCTTGTCTTGCAAAAGAAGAGAAAGGACAGGAGAACACAAAGTCTGACCGTGGTCAGTCTGGAAGTGGAGGAGAGCCTCTAGACCACGCTGTTAGACTTGCCTGCCGGTGTCTTACACAACTTCGGTAAGACAGGTCTCCTTTACTCCCAGGTGGACAAGATGTGCCTGGGGCATTTTGTGCTGCTGGAGAATAAGTGCTTGAACAAGCAAACAAACCCCAAACAACAAATGAGATCCCCTAACAATGGGATCCTGTCAAAAGGGCACAAGAGTCAACTGAAAGAGGGCCCAATGGTCAAAGCTGGCACAATTTAAAAAAAACATTTTTTTGAATTACATGATTTTGAATTATAATCCAAAATGTTTTTAAAAATCCATGAGGCCATCCTGATATAAATACGTGATGGAATAAAGAAACTAACAAACAGGGGAGAAGAGACAAATGTCCCATACAGAATAATTCCAAATAATTCATTTAGGCACTCCCCCCTCAAGAAGATGGACCATAACTCTGCAATCTTTAAATGTGGGCTCTGCATTGTGATTTCCTTCCAAAGAATACTATAGAAAAAAGGAATAAAAGAGTGACTTTAAGGGGAAAAGTCTGACAAACTTTCCCTCAGTGAGGTGATCAAGGCCAACATCAACAGTGATAAGTCATGTTGATAGTACGGGCCCTTGATGTGATGTGATGAAAATGGCCCTTCACCTCTGGGTATTTCCTCCCCTCCAAAACCAGAATCCCAATGTAATCATGAGAAAAACCACAGATTTGGGGGGCATTCCACAAAATACCTGACCAATCCTCAAAACTGTCAAGGTCATCAAAGCAAGGAAAGTTTGAAAGGTCCACCATCTGGAAGAGTCTAAAAAGAAAAGACAACTAACAGTAATATGGTATCCCGGATGAAATCCTTGAGAAGAACGGGACACTAGGTAGAAATTAAGGAAGTCTGAATAAAGTATGACTTTAGTTAACAATAATGTATCAATCATTATAACAAAGATACCACATGAATGTAAGATGTTAATAATAGAGGAAACTGGGTGCTGGCATACATGAACTCTTTACCAGTTTCTCAATAATTTTCTGTAACGCTAAAAAAAAAATAATGTCTATATAAGGTAAAAAATAAACATTCCTCCTTCCTGGATCCCATCTTTAACAGCAGAATCTCATGCACAAAGTGATGACAGAGCAGAGCCTTTCACTAGGAAGGCAAAAATATACTTCTATGTGTCTAAAACCTTAGTGTTTCCCACTTCGAAGTATATTCGAAGGCATTTTCCCATCTAGGATTTTGATCAGACTGATGCACTGGACTAAATTTAGCAAGATGAAATTGAATGTGATAAAGGTCTTACCCTGCTCTTTGGGGGTCTTAAAAAAACCAAACACATGCAGCTGGGAATTGATGGGTCATCAGCAGCCCCTGTGGAGAGAACTCCGGAGTTTAGTGGACACTGTGAGTCTACACTGTAATGTAGCAAGGCTCAGACAGCAGCTTGTGAGGCAGACGGGAGTATAGCTGGACAAGGTGTAGCCATGGTCACGGATATTTCCAACAAACCACTATGTCCTGATCATCCTGCTTGTTAGGGCATTCCTTTTCGTTGTCACAGACCTAGGTGGATGTTGATTTCATGCCCCAGACATGACCATTTTGTGTGCAGGCATGCCAAACAATCAAAATATCATTCCCGGGCTGGCAGCATTTGCTATCAAAAAAGCCAGAGCAACATTAGAGGACATCAACAGATTACACACTCAAGAAAACAGCTAACATTCATCAAATGATTATTCTGTGCCAGGCACTATACTTTTCACATATGCTCCAACTTTATCCTCTGTCAAAAGATGTGACCACCATTCAATGCCTGAAACAAAATGTTGAAATTATTGCTGAACAGGGGAGCGCTGTACTTATAAAATGCAGTGTCTCTGAGCAAAGCAGACAGCTGCACTCGTACGGGGTTTGAGCAAACGTCAAGTTCAGGGATCATGCGTGTGCGCAAGCAGGGGCCTTAGGGATGAGTTGGTATTTGGGCCTGGAAATGGAGTTATTCAAGTAAGACGGTTGTTGGTTGGCTGACCTTCCGAAGTATGGTCATTGCTGGGAGGCTGTTGCTAATTGGCTGTTTTTAAGAAGCATTGCTCTGTCACCGGTTGGCTCTCTGTTACTGTAGCAAGTTGTCATTGATCAATTACGATGGGTTTAAACCTGGTTCTGGTGATTACCTGTTTCTAAAGCCAAAGAACAACTGTTTCTTTCCTTAAAGTAGACTATCTTTTTATTCTCCCACCACAAGATACCATGAGGTAGTTACTATCGTCATCCAGAGGTTTAAGAAACTGAGCCTGAAACAAGTTAAGTAACTTGTTTAAGTCATAAAATTGTTAAGTTAAACCCAGCTCTCTCTATTGCCAAGGCGCTATTCTTAGGGACTACTAAGGTGTGCACGGACTGATACTGGAGCTAGGATATGGTGGAAATAATTCTGCTCAACCTTGTCCTCATCACACCTCGTGCATTTTAAGGAAGGTGTTAGTAACCTGGAGCGTATTCAGAAAATAATAATAAGGAGGATGAGAAAAATGAAGATAGTTTGTCGTTCGGTGTATTAGTCAGGGTTCTTCAGAGAAACAGAACCAATAGATACATTTCTAGATATATATGAGAGGGAGATTGAGAGAGAAAGAGAAGGAGAGAGAGAGAGAGAGAGAGAGAGAGAGGGAGGGAGAGAGAGAGCTTTTAGGAAATTGGCAGACATGATTGTGGGGGCTGGCAAGTCATAAATCTGTCAAATGGGCCCACAGGCTTGCAATTCTGGCAAGAGCTGATGTTGTGGTTGTCTTAAGCCCAAATTCCACAGGGCAGCAGGCTAGAAGCTCAGGCAGGGTTTCTACGTTGCAGTCTTGAGGCCAACTTGCACCTCAAGGCAACCTTCCTCTTTTCTCTTAAGTCCTTCTTCTGACTGGATGAGGCCCATCCGCCTGACAGAGGGTAATGTGCTTTACTCAGAGTCCACTGATCTAATGTTAACCGCATCTATAGCTATCTTCACAGAAACATCTAGAATAATGGTCGACCACGGGGGACCGCAGCTCAGCCAAGTTACCTCATAAAATTAATCATCACACTTGATAAAGGGACACTTAGTTTCAAGGGACCAAGAATATTTAGCTAGAAGAAAAGACTCAGACGGGACATGGTAAAGTCTAGAGATACTCAGACGTAAGCTCACGCAGAGATGGGATTAAGTACTACACGCAGAGACGGGATTAAGTATGTGAAGTTTGGGGGCATGATCTTCAGACAACACTGCAAAGAGTGAGCATAAAGAAAGGACCCTGCCAGTGCTCACACAGATGTTTAGGGGTTGGTGTTTGGACCCAGCATTTCTGTACACTGCGAAGATGGAGTAGGCAGTTCCTTTTGTGGAACGACTTGAGGGCAACAGCTCCCTCGCCTCGGAGGTACCTGGAATCTCTCCTCCATGCTTGTGGACAAATGTCCTAAGTTACTTGGAAGACATGTATGGGAACCTACGAAATATATGTTCTATAATCTGAAATAGTGATGGTGGGACAGAAAACAGGATGCGTCTAGAAGTTTCCGCAGAAGCAACCCATCGAAAGTAAAGAAGAAAAGAGTGGAGAAAAATGCATCAGATTAAGCAAAGCATTTTGTTATCATCGAGCCTTTTCCATGGGCCTTGGAATCCATGAATCAAGCTAAGCCCTATGAATACGGGACTCAGCACATCCTTAGAAGGAAGATACGAGGGGAGACTCCAACGTTCCAAATATCAATTTCCATCCCACATCCCCTGTTTTGCGTTCCTTCATGACTCATTCAGGACAAAAATTTCGTTCAAACTTACAAACTGCCTACCCATAAAACACAGCTTAGATTCCTCACACTCTGAAGTTTGGATTTATGTTGACAAAATTTAATTAGCATATTTTAAGATTATATATGATTAGGCATTTAAAAAAACTAAAACACATTTTATATGGAGAAGAAAAGAGGACTGATAATACTCAAAGTTAATAATAAAGGCCTTGTCTGCTCATCAAAATGGTGCGTTTACCATGGTAATCTGTAATTCACACTCTGCCAGTAGCTATCTGGGAATTAATGACATTCTTCTACACTCTGCACCGCTGGTGGAAAATACTGGAGGTTCACCTGTCAGCGATGGCCAAGAGACGCTGGAGGTTTGGTTCTCTGGTGAGAAAGTTGTCTCGAGTCTGTGAAATGTTTGATGAGGCATTTGCTGAGCTTGAAGGGAGTAGCAGGTGGTGACAGAATAACAAATGCTATCAGTGACCTGTATCAGTTGTGCAAATGCCAGGAAAATAATTTCAAGGTGATTTCTCAGGTATTTGTAAGAGATTAGACATCAAAAATGGCTGCTGGCTGAGAAGATCATGCACTTCACCTTGAATTTCTTGATTAGTCTTTGGGCTGTAGAGATAGCCCAAAACACATAAATACGTCTACTTTAAATAATCCAGCAAAGAATGGAAAGATCTCATTTGGGCTCCCCTAATTACCCCTTCTTTAAATTGTGCTTCAAGGGAAATTCTAAAGTAAGGAATCAATTCTAAAATGTAGAAATAGAGTAAGGAATGAAATGTCCATGTTTTATCGGACATTTGTAATGGCAGGCTACCCTCCTACACTGTAGGATTCAACAGACAACAGGGATATTTGTGAAGTAGGAATGCTTTCTACGAGTTACATTCATACCTTTTTTGGTCCCTAAAAAATTCTGGTATCATAACCTGTTAGAGTCTACTCCCCACTCCCACACAATCAGCTATCGATTCACAGACCCTTCATGCCAGGAAATACAGAAGCTCCCAGGAAGGGGTCTATATAAGTCAGAGTTTTCCAGAGACACAGAACCAATAGGATATACATCTATATGTGTGTGTGTGTGCATATATATATACTGTATACACACACACACACACATTTATTTTAAGGAATTGCCTTGAGTGATGGTGAGCACTGGCAAGTCTGAAATCTGTAGAGTGGGCTGACAGCTGAGAGGCTGGAAACTCAGTAGGATTCGATGCTGTGGTCTTGAGGTAGAATTCCTTCTTCCCAGAGAAACCTGTTTTTGCTCTTAAAGCCCTCACCTGATTAGTTGGGACTCACCCACATCTTGGAGAATAATCTCCTTCAAAAGCTAACTGATTGGAAATGTTAGTAACATCTACAAACTGCCTTCATGGCACATCCAGGTTAGTGTTTGGCTAAACAGCTGGGCACCAGAGCCTAACCCAGTGGACACACACATCTGAACCGTCACAGGGTCATTGGCTGTGGGTCCTCCAACACCCACGCTCGTATGACGGCGTGGAATGCCCTTCCCTGAGATACTTACATGGCTGGCTCTTCTGTTCATTTCAGTCTCATCTCAAATGTCATCTTCACAGGGGTTTCCATGACCACCCCATCTCTTCTTGCCTGGATCCCTTCCCACCTCCCTTCTTTCTATCACCATGCCTGTTTTCTTTTCTTTTCTTTGTGGAGTTCTTTGTTTTTTCTTATTGTTTCTTTTTTAAAAAATTTGTTTACATTGTTTTATTTTTGAGAGAAAGAGACAGAGCATGAGTAGGGGAGGGGCAGAGAGAGAGGGAGAAACAGAATCGGAAGCAGGCTCCAGGTTCTGAGCTGTCAGCACAGAGCCCGGTGCGGAGCTCGAACTCATGAACCGGGAGATCGTGACCTGAGCTGAAGTCGGACACTCAACCAACTGAGCCACCCAGGCGCCCCAAAATGAGATTTTTTAAAAAACATTTATTCATCAGAGAGAGAGAGCGAGAGAGAGATGGAGCTCAAGCAGGGGTGGGCAGAAAGAGAGAATCCAAAGCAGGCTCTAGGCTCTGAGCTGTCAGCACAGAGCCCGACAGGGGCTCAAATCCATGAACCCTGATATCCTGACCTGAGCCTAAGTCGGACACGCTCAACCAACTGAGCCACCCAGGTGCCCCTTTTCTTATTGCTTCTTATGTCCCATCAGAATATAAGTTCTATGACAGCAGGACTCTGACTATCACATTCATCACTTGCTTATGTCAAAAACAGTACTGGCATAGAGCAGGCATTCAGTGAACATCTTAGAATTAATCAATACAGCCAATGAGGCACATAACTCATTCCATTGTTAAATAGCTAATTTATAAGAAACTTACAAAAAATTGTTACTTATGCTAAGCTAAAATCACCATTCTATGAAAAGCTATTCACTTGTCCTAGACTTATCTTTCGGACCACCCAAATACTGTTTTTCATTCTATATCTTTAAGCATTTGGATACAGTTGTGGGTTTGTTTGTTGTTGTTGGGTTTTTTTTGGGGGGGGGCTCTTATTAATTGCTTCTTATCCAGGCTACGTGCCTTCAACACCTCCTATATTATGGTTTCCAGAGTCTACCCTAATTTGTCTGTATCCAACAGAAAGATCTCTATCTTTTTTTTAAAAAAAATTTTTTTTAATGTTTATTTATTTTTGAGACAGAGAGAGACAGAGCATGAATGGGGGAGGGGCAGAGAGAGAGGGAGACACAGAATCAGAAGCAGGCTCCAGGCTCTGGGCCATCAGCCCAGAGTCTGATGCGGGGCTCGAACCCACGGACCGCGAGATCGTGACCTGAGCCGAAGTCGGACGTTTAACCGACTGAGCCATCCAGGCGCCCCAAGATCTCTATCTTAAGGCAAGCCTGCCAGAATGAAACACACTACTCCAGGTACCAAAAATGCCACGTTGGAGACCCGAATGTTATAACCCTATTAATTTGATTGAACGGATAATGATCATTTCTAGGAGCCGCACCACCCTCCTATATACACAGAAAATGCCTCTTTATGGTTACCAGAAATTTGCTGAACACCTGTCTGTGCTGAGCAGAGTAGATTGTGAGGCATCTGTGAGGTGCCTGGGTGGCTCAGTCGGTTAAGCGTCTGACTTTGGCTCAAGTCATGATCTCGTGGTTCGTGTGTTCAAACCCTGCATCAGCCTCTCTGCTATTAGTGCAGAGCCTGCTTCGGATCCTTTGTCCCCTTCTCTCTCTGCCGCTCCCCTGCTTATGCTCTCTCTCTCTCTCTCTCTCAAAAACAAACATTTTATATATATATATATATATATATATATATATATATATATATGTATCTGTCTCAAGAAGTTTATAATCCAAGAAGAAAAAAACTATTTCACATAATCAGAATCAGAGTTGGAAGAAAGTTTCAAGGGCATCTAGGCACTTCCTCTCCGTTGATGGAAAAGGCAGTGTGGCCCCAGAGCAGTGATGAAATGATAACGAACAAGACGGAACAGAATGTGATTGAGTGATCATCAATCACGTGGTGCAGACAATAAGAACAATAAAAGAAATTCAGAGGGTAAGAAAATCAGTAGCCCTTTGAGTTGCTGGTAAGAGCCTCACAGAAGAAGGAAGCCTGGGCCTTGGGGTATGGGGCGAATTTGACAGATGAAGGACAGAGACGGCCGTTAGGAAAACTGGGCTTCTCAGAGACCACAAGACAAGACAGAGCATGGCATGTTCTTGAGACAAATTCACAAGAATAGATGGTATTTATATAAAATACTAATATATTATATAATATACAATTAATGAAATTATAAAAATTGACTTTGTAAATGTAAAATTAAAGTTTTATGGAAAGCCTACAGACTAAGGAAAGCCCTAGCAAACACCAGATAATATGAACTAAAGTTTATGGGTAATTCTAATGTAAGTATCAAGAAGATGCTGTGAATAGTAATAACTAACCACACATCAAAAATGCATATAGCATTGTTTCCTTCTCAAACCGTAAAAGTACTAGAGCCTAGGAATAGTCTAGTGAACATGGTAGAAAAATATTAGCATTTAGAAAGGAAGAAACTGATCCATAGAAAAGAATTTGGGTTCTCTAAGTTGTCTTCTGGCTTTATTCTCTATATTTGTCATAGCACAGTCTGAAAAAAGAGAAAAACAGACAGGAGAGGAGGAAGGAAGGACGGAGGGAGGGAGGGAGAAAGAAAAGAAAGAAGGAAATAAAGAAAGAAGGAAAGAAAGAAAGGAAAGAAGGAAGGAATACAAGGAAAATCTTGTGTTTCTAGAAGTGGTGATTGCACAACATCTCGAATATATTAAATGCCACTGAACTGTTCACTTTAAAATGGTTAATTTATATTATGTAAATATCAACTCAATTTTTTAAAAAATCGGTTTTACTAATTCAGAGGAAGTGTTATAATAATATGGAAATAGAGATGCCCAAGAATCCTTCTCTTACTGGTTTATGGAAAACAACGTCTATGTTTACTCATTGGATTCAGATGATTCAGGAGTCACACTGTTCTTGAACTTGGGGTGGAGCAACCTAGGGTTATGGAAATACCTCTGGAAAACAACTGTGTATAATTGTTGCCTTTTACTAAGTCATATGATCACTCTGAATGTACTTTCTGCCTCAGTAGAATCTGGAGATAGAATTGTATTGTTGGAAGGATCTGCTATGGCAATGCTTTGTATATTCATTCAACAAATAAGTCTGGAGCTCCTAGCATGTGCCAGACATTGCCTTGACACTAGAGATAGAACAGAGGACAGCTAGCTCAAATCCTTGCCCTCACTGAGTTTGCATTCCAGTTATGGAGGCTGATGATACACAGGACCTCAGTAAGAAATTATCTAGTATGGCATATATTACTAAGTGCTAAGTAAGAAAACAGAGCCGACAAGGGAGATTGGGAAGCATGTGTTGGTAGGAGGTATGCACGTTTAGATGGAGAGGGCATAAGAATGAGCCCTTTGAGTTAAAAATCAGAAGAAATTGCAAAGTTGACCACGTAGATATATGAGGTAAGAGCATTCCCGCAGAGAAAACAGTGGCTGTTCAGCATGTTTGGAATGGCCATTTTTCTGTACCTGGATAAGTAAGGGGATAATAGTACAAGTAACGTAGGGCCTTGAAAGTCTTCATAAAAACTGTGACATAGGAAAACATTGGAGGGTTTTGAGCGGAGGGTTTTAACCTAATACGTGTTTTATCAGAATTGCTCTGGTTGATACGTTGGGAATAGATTGATGAGGGGTAAGTGTAGAAGCAGGGAAGCAGGCTAGAAGGTTATTTCAATAATATGGGTGAGAAATTATGGCGGTTTGGACCACGATTACGGGTCCCAGGGGTGGTAAGACATGATCGAGTTCAGGACACATCACAAATTAAAGCCTATGAATTTTGCAAATGCGAAGAGTAAGAGAGAGAAGATTTGAGCATGACACATCAAATAATTAATCTGCTAGCTAAAATCATGGGGTTGCCATTAGCTGAGATGGGGAAGGCAGAAGGAGGAGCACTTTGGGGAAATGGCGGAAGGAGAGAGTATGAGGAGCTCAGTTTTGAACATGTTAATTTCAAGCTTTTTGATTTCTAAGGGAAGTATTGGGTAGGCAGTTGGTTATATGAGCCTAGAGTTCAGGATAGAGGCACAGGCTGGATATAAAAATTTGGGAATCATCAGCATATTGTGATACAAGGCATTTATAGACTGTAAAATGCTATTCCAATATACAGCATTGTTACTTAGCAATTCCTCGTGAATATAACACAACAGCAATCATTACCCCACCAACCCCTCTGTTCGGATCACCAAAGATATTTTTTAAAAGATACTGCTTTAAAAGAACACAATTTTTTTTCTTTCTGGAAAATAGGGTATATGCAAGGGGTAATTTTTTCTTGTTCTACTTCCCAGCTACTTTATTGCTGGTTTTAAATGCTAAGAAGTTGAAAGTTTCCTAATTAACTTTAGGCTTGCCAAGTATTATCAACTGGAAGTTCTGAGACGGCCATGTAATGGCATCCTCTTCAAGAATGCTTATCTTCCTAGGGACCGAGAAGCTCAAATGTGAAATGCACAATCTTAAAGGAGCATGAAGCTGCTAGATCAGCCATTGTCTTGATAGTAATCATGTACTGAAGGATATACTGCCAATCTTTGATAAGAAATATGCTGGTAGTTAAAAGCATACACACTTTAGAACACTCTATCCCATGAAAAGAATTGAACGAAACCTCTGCTGGGCTTTAACCACTGAAAAGACAATGATTTGAGGATGAAACAACACATGGGAAACATGAGGATGAGAATATATGGGAGAATTCCAAGAATACTGATTCTATTCAATCACTGAAATCTTGATGCTATGTTGAGAATCAGAATACACATTTGCTTTTACATAATCTACACATCAGTTCATAAAAGTCCAAAGAGAAGTATTTGGGCGTCAATAAAATACAATCTTGTTGTGAAGTTTTTGAAGTATCAATGTGTCAAAGTAAATTCTTGAATTTCTAGTTCTAGAAATGGTAGAGTGGCTTGTGTTGGACTAACTCTTGGTAAACAGGTCTAAACTCTGGGAAAATATCAAATTTCATTATTTGAAGGCCCTGGAAACTCAACAGATTTAGGTAGATATTGGAGGGCATTTGACCCTTGAGAGAAAGGAACCACACTGGCTGTGGTTCATGCTTATACAACTCCTCTCCTGAGAGCTCACCATAGTCCACATGAGGAGGAACATCTAGAGGTAGAACGTAACACTGCAATGTTTTTGGCTTTTCAGAGGATGGAGTCTGGGGCTGACAAAGCAGTTGGGGGCTGCTTTCTTATTTTACAAGACTCTGGGGACAGAGTCCTGGAAAATGGGGACAGAGTCTTGGAAAATAAGGAGCCACAGAGACAATGCCCCAAATCTGTATATAAACTCACTTTAAATTCTTGCCTGAACCCTGAGCTGTACTTGCCTAGACGAGACACCAAGTAGACCAACATAAAATGACAGCTGGAAAGAGGGATGAGTCCTCTGCTATCCAGTCAGAAGGGTCTGGTCAACACTGCAGGCTTTCCACCAAAACCCTAGAAGGGCCACAGGGAGTAAAGGTTATATCCTAGTTCTAAAGAATTTACCCTAAAACAAATGGCAAAACTAAAATAAACCCATCTTTAAAAGTGTAATACCAAGCATTCACAAGTTCATGGTAATTAGTCGGCAATGTAATTGACTACGTAAAGCAAAAGTCGACATTCTATTAGGTTTCCTAAAACAGGTGAAAAACACACAGAGACATATCCAAAAAGTTTGGTGAATCTCAGGAAGGACAGATATGAAGGAAACCATATCTGGGCCCAGGACTGTCAAATAGCTGAAAATTTTTTAAAAAGATCTTAAAATCCTCAGATAAAAATTGAAGGAAAATTATCAATGTAGCTTCTAACATCTCATCAGAAATAATAAAGGACCGAATAATGTCTGCAAAATTATAAGAGGCCAAAAAAAATGTGTCATCCCAGAATTCTATGTCCAGCACAAATGTTTTTCAAAAATGAAAGCATACATCCTACAGGCACCAAAAGGATAATAAGGAAATATGAACAACCAAGAGCCAGGAAATTATACAACTGGGATGAAATGAGAAAATTTCTTGGGAAACAAACTTACCAAAACTAATGCAAAGGGAAATAAAAATTTATGAATTCCTCTATGTTTATTAAAGAAGATGAACTTGTAATTAGAAACCGTCTCACAAAGAAAACTCCAGGCCTTGGGGATTTCGCTGATGAAGAGTATCAAACTTCTAAAGAAGAAATAAAACCAGTCTATTCCAATGTTTTCAGGAAACAAAAGAGGAGGGAACATTTCCTAGCTGTTTTCATGAGCCTAGCATGGCCACAATATGATAATTTGACAACACACTGCAAGAAAAAAATTTCAGGCCGATATCCCTTATGACCATAATTGAAAAATCCTTCCCCAAATATTATTAAATTGAATCCAGCAATGTACAAAAAGTGTAACACATCACTTTCAAGTAAAGCTTTATCCCCGTTTAAGTTTGATTTAACATTGAAAAAATTGATGTATGCTGGATATCCACCTCGGGGAAAAAATGAATCACAACCCCCACATCACACTGTACATGAAAACTAACTAGTGATGTAGAACAGACCTAAATGTAAGAGCTAAAACAATAAAGCTTCAAGAAGAAAACACAAGAGAATATCTTTGTGACTTTGCAGTGGGTAAATATTTCTGAAAACACAAAGAGCACTAGCTGCTAAAGCAAAAAATGATAAATGGGCCATCATCAAAATCTGAAACCTCTGCTCATCAAAGGGCACTGTTAAGGAAATGAAAAAGCAAGCCACAGAGAGAAAATATCTGGGAAATGTGTATCTGACAAAGAACCTATATGTAGAATATGTAAAGAACTTAAGCTGATCAGTAACGAGACAGCGCAATAAAAAAATTGCCAAGAAACTGGAATCTGTGCTTCACGAAAGAAAACCTGTGAATGGCCAGTATATACGTGAAAAGATGTATTCGTTGTCACATCAGCCCCCACATCAGGCTCCACTCTAAGCATGAAGCCTGCTTAAGATTCTCTCTCCCCCTCTGTCCCTTTTCCCCCTTTCGCTTCCTCTCTCTCTAAAAACTAAAAAAAAATAAAAATTTTTTTAATGATCTTTCTAAAGCAAGTGAAACCCACTGATCATACTCAATGATATTCCTCCTCCAACATTTCCCATTTGACTTCAAGCATAAATTAAATCCATATTTACAAAGTGAATGTGGAAATGAAGCCATTGTTGATATAATTCAGGTGGCCCCAAAGTTAAAAATCTGGAACTGCGTTTGTCAGGGTGGGGAAGTGGGGAGCTGTTGAATTGTCTACCGTCTCCGATTCGAATAAAAACAAAAGCAACACATTTTCCAAACTCTCATTTCTCGTAAGTAAATGTTTGTGGGCCACCTTTGCTTTATGTTGTAATTATCTTTAGCTAGCAGAAGCAGGGTAGGCTTAGCTCAGCCGCAAATATTTCCAGGATTCAAATTCTAAACATACTTCAGCTTACTCTAAGATGGTTCACTAAGAAGCCAGACAACATACAGAATCCCTTAGAATCGGTATTTTGACATCCTCACTGCAACGGGCAATGTGACAGAAGACATTACTTTTTTTTTCGACATTTTATTACAAAATGGGCTTTGTGTTAGATGATTGTTTTCCAGCTATAAGCTAATGTAAGTGTTCACGTTTAAGGTAGGCTAGGCTAAGCTATGATGTTCGGTAGGCTAGGTGTACTAAATGCATTTTGGACATAAGATATTTTCAGCTTATGATGGGTTGATCAGGATGTAACTCCATGTTGAGGAATAGCTATAGAATATTAGAAAATGAAAGTTCATGGCATATTTTAAAGTTACGTTGGTGGCAATTGTTTAAACATACTGTATTTGCCTTTATAGAAACTTTAGATTTATATTATGTTAATACTTGAAGCTATGCAGTTATAATATTAACATGAATTTACAACTAAAGCGTGTTATAATGTAAATAATTGATTTTTACAAATTGCTTCATATAAGAACCTAGGCAAAATTACATATCTTTTTCCATTTTAAGTCTTCCGAGCCAAGTGTAAGAGTGTAATAGTTTCCTAGTAATTTAAAATTTGTTCATTATTTTTTCCCGATCTTATTCATTTTTTTAAATATAATTCGTTGTCACATTGGTTTCCATGCTACACCCAGTGTTCATCCCAACAAGTGCTCTTCTCAATGCCCATCGCCCACTTTCCCCTCTCCCCAGCTCCCCCTCAACTCTCAGTAAGTTCTCAGTATCCAAGAGTCTTATGGTTTGCCTCCCTCTCTCTCTGTAACTTTTTTTCCCTTTTCCCCTCTCCCATGGTCTTCTGTTAAGTTTCTCAAGATCCACATATGAGTGAAAACATATGATATCTGTCTTTCTCTATCTGACTTATTTCACTTAGCACAATACCCTCCAGTTCCATCCACATTGCTGCAAATGGCCAGATTTCACTCTTTCTCATTGCCAAGTAGTATTCCATTGTATACGTAAGCCACATCGTCTTTATCCATCCGTCAGCTGATGGACATTTAGGCTCTTTCCATAATTTGGCGATTGTTGAAAGTGCTGCTATAAACTTTGGGGTACAAGTGCCCCTATGCATCAAGCACTCCTGTATCCCTTGGGTAAATTCTTAGCAGTGCTATTGCTGGGTCATAGGGTAGATCTATTTGTAATTTTTTGAGGAACCTCCACACTGTTTTCCAGAGCAGCTGCACCAGTTTGCATTTCCACCAACAGTGCAAGAGGGTTCCCGTTTCTCCACATCCTCGCCAGCATCTATAGTCTCCTGATTTGTTCATTTTAGCCACTCTGACTGGCGTGAGGTGGTATCTGAGTGTGGTTTTGATTTGTATTTCCCTGGTGAGGAGCGACGTTGAGCATCTTTTCATGTGCCTGTTGGCCATCCGGATGTCTTCTTTAGAGAAGTGTCTATTCGTGTTTTTCTGCCCATTTCTTCACTGGATTATTTGTTTTTCGGGTGTGGACTTTGGTGAGTTCTTTATAGATTTTAGATACTAACGCTTTATCTGATATGTCATTTGCAAATATCTTTTCCCATTCCGTTGGTTGCCTTTTAGTTTTGTTGATTGTTTCCTTTGCAGCGCAGAAGCTTTTTATGTTGATGAGATCCCAATAGTTCATTTTTGCTTTTAGTTCCCTTGCCTTTAGAGATGTGTTGAGTAAGAAATTGCTGCGGCTGAGGTCAGAGAGGTTTTTTTTCCTGCTTTCTCCTCTAGGGTTTTGATGGTTTCCTGTCTCACATTCAGGTCCTTTATCCATTTTGAGTTTATTTTTGTGAATGGTGTAAGAAAGTGGTCTAGTTTCATTCTTCTACACGTAAGCCATTACATTTTGAAAGCTAATTTTATTTTTTTCTAAAAGTATTTTTTCCTTTATATAATAGATACACAAAATACCTATATTTTATATATATGCAGTGAGAGAATATATCATATATGCTATGTACATTGTGTACATTGTATTATATATTATATTTTATTATAGATAATAGTATAAAATATTAACATATTAATATTTTATATATGTAATAAGCTTATCAGTCCCTGAGCTACCCTGTCCTATGTCTGATTCCCACCACCATGAAGCAACCATTTTCAAATCTTTCAAGTATTTCTTCTGGCATTACCATATTTCTAAACTACAGGTTTATGCTGCTATTTCTTCCTTCTACCGTTTTCCTGGGAGTTTTTTCCTCTTTCCTGTGTTAGATCCTCTTATTCCAGGATCCTATACCTCCTTTTCTGATTTATCTCTCTTTTCAGTGGCTCACATTCTTTAGCATCCTGAGAAAGGATGCCTAGGAGGGTCCTTTAGGAGAAAGAACACACATCTCAAACTAGAGTGTCAACTTCAAGGTGGATATCAATTTTTCCTGAGATTTTGAAGACATTGATGTCTTTTGTTTGCGTGGATATTTCCCCAGTTTCCAGCATCAGCTGTCACTGTGATTTCTGATCATATGTGTGTGACCTGTTTGTTTGGTTTTTTTTAATGTTTATTTTGAGAGACAGAGACAGAGACAGAGACAGAGAGACAGAGACTCCCAAGCAGGCTCTGCCCTGGGCACAAAGCCCCATGTGGAGCATGCATGCAAGTGGGGGAGGGGCAGAGAGAGAGATTGAGAGAGAGAGAGAATCCCAAGCAGAGAGCCCGATGTGGGACTCAAACCCACAAACCATGAGATCATGACCTGAGCTGAAGTTGGACGCTTAACCCACTGAGCCACCCAGGCGCCCTGTGACCTGTTTTTGTGTTTGTTTGGTTTTGGTTTTTTATCTTTGCAGAAACTTTTAAAATCTTTCATTTGTCACTAGTTTTTTGTTTTGTTTTGTTTTTTGAAATTTCACAGTGATGTATCTTCATGTCCCTACTCCCAAATCTTTTACTGGGCATTTGCTGGGCTCTTCCAATGTGAAAACAAGTGTCCTTCAATTCTGCATAATTTTGCATTATTTCTTCGATCTTTGATCCTGTTTCCTCTTTTCTTTCTTCTCCACATTCATTAATCAGATGAGAGACTTGATCCTTTTATTTTCTAATCCTTTCTCTCCTGTGTATTTTATGTTTGAACTATATGTTGTTTTGTTCTGATTCCCAGGAGTTTTTCTTAGTGTATCTTCCACTATTTTATTAATTTCTGCTTATCTTCGTTTCATTTTCTAAGAGTTCTTTGTTTTCTGATTATTACTTTTTATAGAAACATCTTTGTTTCATAGACACATCACTTTCCATTTGCGTCTTGGAGAATATTAGTCATTTGGTTTGTTTTGCTTATGTTTTGTTTTTGGTTTTTTTTTTAACGTTCCCTGTGTTCTTTTTCTTTCTTCTGAATCAGCTAATTCCGTCAAGTTTCTCACCTTCCTTGGTTGGGTGGCACTTGTGAACTAGGTGATTTAACTATCAGGATCTGCAGGATTTCTTCTTGTTCCAATCCACTTTCCCAGAGAGTAATGTTCTCGTCTGTTACCTATGGCATAAGGCAGAGGCCATTTTTCTGGAAACCCAGCAAAGAAAGTGGCCTAAGGTCTCCTTCCTGAGACTCCAAGTAACTCTCTTAATCTGCCTAGGTCAACAGGTGCAGTGTTCCACCTTCTACTGTCCGAGGGAGGGGCGGTCTCTAGTTGGGAGCTAGAGAATAAGATCTAAGGGTCTTTTACAGATTTTCTTTTCTTTTTTTTTAAATTTTTTAACATTTTATTTACTTATTTGGAAAGAGAGAGAGAGAGAGAGAGAGAGAAAGAGAGAGAGAGAAGGAGAGAGAGAATCCCAAAGAGGCTCCTCCCTGTCAGCACACAGCCCAGTGTGGAGCTCTAACTTTCGAGCTAGTAGATTGTGACCAGAGCCAAAACCAAGATCCAGATGCTTAACTCACTAAGCCACCCAGGTGCCCCTCTTTTACGGATTTTCAGCCAATCCTCCTTTCTTCACCCCACTCCAACCACCTTCTGGGGTCCCTCGAAACATCTGATGGCTGAACTTCATCTGAATTTGGCAGTGTAAATCAGCTTTCTGCTGCTTTGACAGTCTTTGAAGTTACAGTTTTCCCTGGAACGGTGAACGTTTATCTTCAGGAAAAAGTACATTACTTTTCTTGATTCATCCAAGATTTAGGCTTTGTGAGATTGTTCACAAGTAAACAAAAAAATAAGCATGAGTTGTTAAAATACCAAGTGGGTTGGGTTAAGTCTAACTTTTCATTCATAACTGAACAAACTCTTTTCTGTTAAAAACAAAACAAAACTATAAGTCTTGACAAATAAACACATATAAAAATAAATACCTCTAAAATCTCCTTATGAAGTTGATTGAAAACTATACTTACCAAAGACTTATGTGGTGTTTTTAAAATATGAAGCTTAGGGGCGCCTGGGTGGCGCAGTCAGTTAAGCGTCCGACTTCAACCAGGTCACGATCTCGCGGTCCGTGAGTTCGAGCCCCGCGTCGGGCTCTGGGCTGATGGCTCAGAGCCTGGAGCCTGTTTCCGATTCTGTGTCTCCCTCTCTCTCTGCCCCTCGCCCGTTCATGCTCTGTCTCTCTCTGTCCCAAAAATAAATAAACGTTGAAAAAAAAAATAAAAATAAAATATGAAGCTTAAATTTACTTCCTGTGCCTAAAAAAAAAAAAAAACCTGCATTGGTTTCTTGACTTCTTTTTTTTTTTTTAACATAATCTACCCCCCCAAATGTGACCCAAATCAAGAAGTATGCATTTTTAAAAAACCAAAGACGCTGGGAATGAAATTTGGAATGTCAGTAGTCACTTGTCTTGATGATGTCCCGCTAGTATTTTTAAATTTTTATTTCAGAGGTTTTTTTCAACTTCATTTGGGGGCAGGAACTTGATGATATATCATCTTACGATAAAATCTTCTAAGTCAGTGAATAAAACATATAAACAAAGTTGCTGGACCTAAAAACATGTTGATAAAGATCTGTTCCACAAATCCATTTGACAGAAAGCAAACATACTTGAAGTGATATAATTTATTACTTCCTCCACAGCCTCTAGACTTATTCGTGAAAGAAACAAAGTGAACTGAATAGTCTGGCTAAACATCATGCAGTCAAGCGGCTGCTTCTTGACAGGCCGGATCTCAGGTTCCCATTCCTGCCCTGTGGCCCTGCGAGACAGCTAGGGTCATCCACAGGTTGTTTTGTGACTAAAGTTCCAATCAAGTGTTTGGGGCTTAATGTCTTTTGATCTCCTAGATGTGGGCCCTCCCTGGCCCCTCCTGGGACCTCCCAGAGGTAGGTGCACTTAGCCAAGTGCACCTGATGGCACTTAGCCAAGATGCTGTTGTATATCGTTGAATGACACCGATGTCCTTGCTCTGGTAAAAAGCTACAGGCTGTGAACACAGGGAAAAATCAACACATCCACACATATTCTTGCTATAGTGGAAAATCTGCTTACATGGTGATATAGAGAGGTTTTCTTTGTTTAGAGTGGAAACTCTTTGCTTGACGAACTGGTTTCTTCAGTGATACCAGCTTTTATTGTGTAATAAAATTTTTGCTTTAAAAACGAAGTGGAAAGAAATCCAGCAAAATATTAAACAGCAAAACACAGGAAGATAATACTTATTTTCTCCTTTTAAGCTGGCCCCGAGTTTTCCAATTGGTTTATATTTGAGAAAGCGAACATAAATGTTATCTTTTTTTAAGATAAAATTTTAAGTGCTTCTAATGCAAAGCAGTTGCTCAGAAAAACAAATCCAAGAAACAATTTGTTAGGAATATCTCTACAAAAACATAACTGAATCAAACCTAAAAGATGTAGCACTTACCAAACGGTACGCTGTTCTGGAAAACTGCAAATTCCTTTTTTTAGAACATGAACTGCTCAAGGACAGAATCTGTATCATTCATTCATTCATTCATTCATTCAACAAATGTTTACTGAGCAGGTACTATGTGCCAGGCACCCTTCCAGATGTTAGAGAAACAACAATGAACACATCACATGAAATCCCTGCCCTGTGAAGATTATAATCTGGCGGGGATGGAGGGCAAAGCAAGCAATAGGCACAGTGAATAATTAATTATATCATATATTACAAGGTGGTAATGTGCTATGAAGAAAAATAAAGCGAGTGGGGTCATTCTTAAAATTACGACCATGTAGAATTTGCTTTGACTTTCATTAAAATTTGACCATGATCTTATATAGTTGATAAGTTTCTTTAGAAAATAATTTCATTTAAATCTAAATCATTTGAGGTTAGCTGGATCAGAGTTGGGAGCTGAGAAAAAAGCTAAACAGGACAGTGTGGTAAAAAGCGTATTGAATCGGGAATGTTCTGATCCCTTCGTCATTCGTTGAACTTCAGGGCTACACACTTGGCATTGAGATTGAGGGAGGGATCGAATAGGGGGGCTGGATGTCCCCGCACTCTGAATTCCAGGGTGACAGGGGGAAAACATGGAAAGATGGAGCAACTGACTTCAAATACTGGCAGGGTCAACATGTGAGAGACAAAGTAAGTCTTCTCTATGGTCCTGTATAATTAAGGAATGCTTTCAACTGAAAATGGAAGTGAAAAATCAAGTGAGCGAGCAATATGAGGAATTTTCTGGCTCTTACAGTTGAAAAGACCAAGAATGGATTCAGGGATAGCTTTCTGCAGGTGCTCACATGTTGTTGTCTGGAAATGGTCTCATTCCATCTCATCTCTGCGTTCGACTGTGTTCATTTTCAGCAAGGACACGCGGCAAAGATGGCCCCCAGCCAGTCTGGGCCCTCGTTTTATGCTAAGGATGCATCGCAGAAAGGGTACCTTTCCCCCAGTATCTCAGAATCATGTGCCCATCTACGTAAGCCAATCTCTGAGACTGAGTGGCTTTACATGACATCCCGGAAGCTGAACCACAGTGACAAAGGGATCAAGGTGTCTCCCCAGGGGGATATTGAGGGATACCTGACAGGAAGGAGTAAATGCTAGATAGGCAAAAACAAGGGATCCACTGCAGATCATTCCGGGTAAAATTCAGAGTATGGTCAGGAACTACAAAGTAACATGTTGCCATTCAATAAAAGGACAATGTAAAGCATTGGAACCATCCCAAATTGAGATTGCAGGAGACAGTGAGTTCTGTCATAGGAAGTTCAAAGACTTGCATTTCTAAGGTTGCTAAGGTTTCAATCAATCCACCGAATCAATCAATGGATCACTTTGTTATTGGACACTGCAAAGTCTCCCTGTCTCTACTGCTGTTGCACTTGTCCATTCTATCATCGTATCTTAGCCATTCAAGGGCAAATGCCTCCTGACGAGCTAGCATCCCTACTCCCCGCTTGCCCCCCTACGATTCATTCCCCAGAGAGCAGCCAGAGGAAATACCCGTTTACTCACTCAACAAATATTTATTGAACACCTGGTGTGTGACAGGGACTGCTTAAGGGACAAATCCATTGTTGGCCAAATACATAAATCTCTGTCTTCAGGGAGCTTCTGTTCCAGTGGGAGAGGGAGAAAGAAAACAACGTAAGCCAGTAAAATGTATATTAAATGGCAAGAGATGCTAAAAAGAAAAAAATAAAGCAAAGTGCATGGAGTATTAGCAGTGAGGTAGTTGGGATGGTCCAGGAGCACTTCATGGAGAAAGTGATTTTTTTTTAAGTTTTTAAATATTTATTCATTTATTTTGAAAGAGAGAGAGAGAGATGATGATGATGATATGATGATGATGATCATGTTAATTGTAAGGGCCATGATAGATATTAAGGACTGACTAGTATGAGCTGGGCAGTATTTGAGTTCCTCTAACAACTTTCAAAGTTATGCATCATGAGCCCATTTCACAGAAAAACAAAGCAAAACAAAACATGGAGTAGCAGAGATCCTACATACTTCGCCCAGAGAAAAATAATAACCATTGTCAGTTAGAGGTGGTAGACAGATTAAAACAAAAGTCTGCATACCTTCAACCAAACCAGGCGTCTCCACTGAAATATTCATCCCTGAGGCCACCAGCAAATTCTAAATAACAATTCTAATGAACACATTTTATTCCGTCAGCAAGATGTATCCTAAAGTATCAGAAAAGCCTAACTAAGAAAGGCTATTTTTTTTGGTCTGGGAATTCTTAAAAATTTTTTCCATATAAATTAATGGTAATTGTGTCTTTGTTTTATGCCATTTCGGCTTAACTTTTCAGGGGAACACTCTACTTTTGTATAGCAGGGGAAACCTGTATTGTGGGTCATATTTTCAACTCCAAAAATTATTATTACTAATTATGAATAACTGTTATTTTACACGGAGAATACTTTTACATTTATACATGCGTCAGTTTCTTTGCTCATATTTTCTTTTTGCAGCTGAGACACAGAATCGGAAGCAGGCTCCAGGCTCCCAGCTGTCAGCACAGAACCCCACGCGGGGCATGAACCCAGGAACCGTGAGATCACGACCTGAGCCGAAGTCTGACGCCCAACCAACTGAGCCACCCCGGTGCCCCTGTGGATTCATGTCTTTAATCAGTTGTAGAAAACACTCAGCCATGATTTTGCAAAAGTTGCCTCTCTTCTAATCTCTTTATTCTCTACTTCTTAGACTCTAGTTAGATATATATTAGACTTTCTTGGCCTTTCCATCCTATCTCTTAGTCTGTCATTAAAATCTCCTTTCTCATCTCTTTGTGCTACATTCTGAGTGGTTTCTGCAGATTTTGGACCAGTTCCATAATTCTTTCTTTGGTTCTAACATGCTGTTTAACTCACTTGTTTGTTTGGTTTTTTTTAAGTATGTTATTAATGGTTATGTTTATTTTTAACTATTTTTTTCTAATATTCCGGCTCAATTTTTTGTTCATTTTTGTGATTCTGTATGCTTTCTTGTATGCTTTGCCTGCATAGCTATTCTATACTCAAGCTGATATCTCCAATGTCTGAAATCCTCGAAAGCCTAAATATATTATTGCTTTTTTTTGCTAATGTGCATTTAAGGAGCTCCGTTTTTCATGTGGCTATTGGCTGGTATTTTTGTGAAAAACCTGGACACCTAAACTGAAGATGCTTTCTCCAGAGAAGGTTCATGTCTATTTCTTCTGGGATTTAGATGATGCTACTGCCCTGGGACCACTTTGGCCCCTTCCCAGTTTCTCAGGTTGATTTTCTAGTGTCTGCTTCAGCTCAGCCCCATGGCCACTGGTCCACGGCTTCGTCTTCTTGTCACTGTGCTGAAAGTGAATCTGCCTTCGGGCCAGTTTTGCCTTCACATATATTTACTGCTTCTAGTTGAGGATCAGGTACCTCTTAGAAGGAGTTGGGAGTGCTTGGTGATCTTCCATTCTTCCTACTGCAACGATGAGACAAAAGTTGTGTCTTAAGCATGATGGAGTTGTTTCAAATCAAGAGGGCTCTTCAGAGGATCTAGTCTACCATCCCGCCCTCTTCTTGTTTTCCTCCTTGCTTCTTCTTTTTTTTTTTAACCTACCTTTTTTCATTCTGAAGTATCTTTTTTTTTTTTTTTTTTCCGGGGATCTGCTACTTCTCTGAGTTTTCTTTTTCAGTCCTTCTCACTCCCTCACCTCCATTTCTCTTCCCCACTCTTTCAAGTATGGGGTTTTCCAGAATGCCAATTCTCCTTCCTTGTCAGTTGATCTCATCTACACGCTTGGACTTCAGCTGTACTTCTAGCTCTGACATAACCCTAAATGATACATCTATATTTCAAATTACCCTCTCATAATCCCCATTTGGATTTTCCTCAAACTCAAAATTTTCAAAACTGGCTTTATGATCTCCCTCATATTCCACCTACAAATCTGCTTCTCTGCCAACGTTTCTCAACTTACTTTTGGACGCCACTATCCACCACTCACCTAAGCCAGATGGTCCTGTTAATTTTAACTCCTAAATAGCCCTTGAATTCTCTTTCTCCTCTGTGCTTATCGTCACTGCTGTAGTTAGATCTTCATTGTTACTTCCTGATGAGTTGCAGTTGCCCCCTTTTCTTTCTCTTGCCTCCAGATTCACTGCTGAAATTTGCCTGACCCAATGCTGCTTTTGTGAACTTTCTGAAATGCAGATATGAATGTGTCACTCATCTGTGGAAGATTCCTCATCGGTTCTCCCATTAGTGCATGGTAAATCTTAGGTTTCATAATTGGGCTTGTGAGACCTCCATGATCTAACTTAAAAAGCTTTTTACTTTCCTCCCTATTTTTCTTTAAGCTGCAAGAAGGCCGTGAGCATATCCATCTTGTTTACTTTGGCTAATGCCAAGCCCAGGGCTGATAACCTCACAGATAATTACTAAATGGGTACATCACTGCCTCATCTCAATCCATCTGATTCATGGACCCTTTTTCCTAGCCAATCTGGACACTTTTTGCTATAACAAAAGTCTGCCCTCCTCGCACAACTGTAGGCTAATTACTATTTACTCATTTATTCACACATTCATTAGTCCATCTTGGAATTACCACTAACACTGTAACTGATACATAGAAGGTTCTCTGGGTGAATAAATGAAAACAAACTTAGAAGTGTGGCCTAGGAGGTAACACATACATGAAGCATTGACTAATATAAAGGACTGTACTCCAAAGGCAACTTTTCCCCCAGGGGGTATATGCATAAACCAATATAAGTACAGGCAACCTGTATCTTTCTGCTGCCCTCTCCAAGTCCGAGAACCAGATTTAATGAATCAAATTCTTTTCTGGAATGAATCCACACAAAACCAAGACAAAATAAAGGTCAAACCAACCTCCTACAAAGCACTGAAAAGGTAATCAAGACTTTCCCAAGCCCCAAATACAAATGGCAGAGAGCACTAGTTCACTCAATAGGCGCCCACGTGCTGACGGAAGCCCCGCCCCAAGGGAGGCGGGGCCTGAGGTGCGGGGCGGGATTTGTCCGGACCGACCACGCCCTCTCTGGGCAGGGCGTAAGCAAGCGCGCCGCGCAGAAGCCCGCGCACCCCCGCGGTTTCCTAGGAGACGAAACACACAAGGCGCCAGAGCTTCACACGGGAGCCTACGAGGTGAGCGGCCGGTGCGGGCAGGTAATCCCTAGCGGGCTGCGGGGCTGCCACCCTCCGTCCGAGCCCAGCCCCAGCCTGTCCGGCGAGGCCTGCCCGGCATGTCCCCTCCGCGCCCTGTCCTACGAGGGCCAACCTCCGCCGAGAGAAGGGGCCTGGACACTGGTAGGGGGAGGGACGGCGGGGAGGAGGATCCGCGAGCGGGGGTGGAGCGGGAGGGGTCCTTCTGCGTCTGCTGCGATCCGTGCTCCCCAGGCCCCCCGGACCACTTTTCCGCGCTCCTCGACGGCGGGGAAGGTTCGGGGTCGGAGGATGACGGCGGGCATCCGTCGGTCCGAGGGACCCGGCCCCCAAACCTCTCCCTTACTACCCCCCCCCCCCACAACTCCCCCAGTCTCCACCCCCAGTCTGGAGGGGAAACTGCTTTCACGAGTGAGAAGCGGGATCGGGTCTCGGGAAGGCAGCCGAATTGAGTTCCGAACGACTAAAATGAAAAAGGAGGTAGAAAGAAACTGGGTCTAAATTCCGCCCTCATTCGTGCACCCCGAGGGACTCCCAGGTAAAAGCGGGATCCCGGCGCAGGGCCCCAGGACGGACCCCTTTCCCCGCACACCCGCAGGACCCCCGCCCCGGGAGGCTTTAAATCCCTGTTAGCGAAAAAGGACGAGACTCGGCTTAATGAAAACCTTCTTCCTGCAGATACGGTTTTCAAATTTAGGGACAGAGTCGGGGGCGGGGAAGGGGGGAGCAACAAAACTGATTTTAGGGGCTTGTAGTTTCCGTTCTCAAAGGGATTCGTTATATTTAAGTGATCATTTTTAATGAGCAGACATCTGTCCCGAGGACAACGAAATTCTCACAGAGTCAGAGTTATGGGACTTCCTTCATTCAGAAAACTGCTCATTTGGTCAAAGCAGCGGAGGAGGAGCGAGTTACTCTCCAGCCTTTTGGTTTTCCTCTGTGACCCCACCCCCCAGTTCACCGCGGCGACTGGGGAAGGGAGAAACTCCCCCTTCCTCCTCCACCCCAGGCGGCCACTTAACTGCCCCAGCGAAGCTGGCCTTGGGCAAGGATGCTCGATCTCCGCGTTGGGGTGGTTCTTTGTTTTCTTTAGTTTAACTTGGGAATACCATGTGAATATTAGCACACGGCACGATTTTTTTTTTTTTTAACCCTGGCAGCTTTGTTTTCCCATTGCAAAACTCTCCTTTTAATTTCTGTAAATACGTGTCTTACTTTGAGATCTTTTCTTTTCCTTCCTGTTTTGCTCTTCAAACAAGTTAGTGATTTTTAAGACGTTATTATTATTATTATTTTTTTTAAATATAAGTAATGCCAGCCTTGGAGTGATAGAATTACAGTAGGTTCTACGAAGACAAGTTGCAGACTTCCAAAGGTTATCTGTTCAGTGATTGGCAGACAAGTTTTACCCTCCATTTGCCCTCTATGTTAATCTTCTTTAATCCTATCTAAATCCCTGTTAGCTGGCAGAAGCTCCTGAGAATACGGCTTAAGTTTACAGTAATTGTACACTTAAATAACAATACGAAAACTATAATGGGAGAGAAATTATAAGGGTATTTACTTAATGTAGGTCTGTAATTGAGCCTCTAAGTCTTTTTCTTTAAATCAAAATATAAGGTTTGCTTAGCCATAGAAAGTCACTAAATATCGTAGCCTTATTGTAAAAAAATTCCAAGTTCCTAACAGTTCTGTTAAATAAGGATCGTAGTTGTATTACATTTACTTGTGTTCTGCCTCTCTGTGTATATATACATACATATGGAAATATATACACAGTTTAACCCTTGAACAACACAGGGATTAAGGGTGTGAGCCCCCAACAGTCGAAAATTCTAGTATAACTGTTGAATCCCCCAAGACCTAACAGTCCACTGTTGACAGAAACCTTACTGGTAACATAAAGAGTTAATCAACACATAGGTTGTACGTTATATGTATTGTGTGCTGTATTCTTCCAATAAAGTAAACGAGAGAAAGGAAACCATTATCAAGAAAATCATAAAGAAAATACATTTACAGCACTGTATGGTATTGATCAGAAACGAATCTGCATGTAAGTAGACCTGTGCAGTTGAAACGTGTTCAAGAGTCAACCCTACAGATGGAAATATTCACATACATAAGATGTCGTGTTGATACATCTCTGTCTTGCAGGATTAGTCTTCTATAGATGAACAGAGAAGAATAAATGTAACCTATGGAGAAATATTATTGTGTGTGAACTGGGGACCATAGGCAATGTATGTTTCTTAAGTTATATCTATTGCTTTTGACTAATAATTCTTTTAGGACCTTACTACGCTACACCGATGAAAGCAGTTGTTTACGTGCTATCAGTCAGTAGATACATGGGGGAAATTATTTTAAAAAACAAGAAAAACCTTTCGCCTTGTATCTGTGCCTCTTTCCATTAGGCCCTTGTCTTTGTATTTTCAGGGAAGATAAGGAGACAGCTGGAATGGTCAGCCTCTAACTCTGGAGAACTATTTATTTTCCAATTCAAATGACCCAAAGAGGCCTTTCTAAAATTTTATGTAAAGGTTAAGCAGGGCTCAAACTGGACAGAGGCTCTGAGAGCCACCAATCAGACCTTTTGAAAATCGATGTGATAGCCATAATCTTCGTCACTCACCCCATGGCTGGGAAATGGCCAAGTCCCTTGTTCATTCTTCCCTGAATGTAAGCAGAACCTATGGGATAGCCACCTTCACTTGAAATAAACTGTTCCCAAGGCCACCAGGGTGGCTCAGTTGGTTAAGTGTCCAACTCTTGATTTGTGCTCAGGTCATGATGTCACCATTGGTGAGGTCGGGCTCCATGCTATCTGCTTAGGATTCTCTCTCTCTCCCTCTCTGCCCCTTGTCCCACATGCATGTGCTCTGTCTCTCAAAAAAACAAAAACAACAACAACCCCCCCCCCCCCCCACAGAACCAAAACAAACAAACAAACTGTGTTTCTAGTGTTTATTTGGAACGTGGTTGGTTAGGCTTGGAATGCAGTTTCTATAGCTTCCATTCCAAAAAAACGGTTGGGGTTTCCAGGCCAGTGCAGAAAGTCATCAATGAGCGAATGATCTGTAATGCTAATAACACCGGTGATGGTGGTGGTGGTTGGTCTTAACAGTGGAAGACAAAGGAAAGGAAAGATTAATTCCACTTTTGGGGGTTAAGTCACCGCGAGGGAGAATTTTAACTATTGTTTCTTGCACACTCTCACCTCTGCTCTTCTGTTCCTACCCGGGCAGCTCCCTCTTTCATTCCCTTCTCACGCAATATGTCCTTTTCCAGAATTGCCTACGTTACTTCCTGCCCATCAGACCGTCAGTGCTTGTCCTCAGTGAGGTATTAACATGAAAGAAAAGATGATGCTATCATCCCATTGAATTTCTGAAGTAAGGAATTCATTCTCGTAAGGGAGCTCCACTTAGACTGTCTTCCTCCTGAACTCCTACTTTCTTTTCCTTCACTGTTTCTGGCCTGTTATTTTCCAGTGTCCTTCCGAGCATGGGGCCAGATGCAGGCTCGGGGTCTAGTAGGGTAGAGAGCACCACTAGCAATTTCCATTCAGTAGCATCTGGATGTTTTAGGGTAAGGAACTGGGTTATTTATCTTCAGGTGGAGGTGGGGGTGGGCAGCTTTCATTGTGGGGCAGAGTCTGCGTGGTTTTGAGGCAAAGAGGGGCAGGGGTGGTTCCTTGAGCTGCAACAGTGATTGTAAAAGCCAGTAAGAATGGGTTATTTAGAAGTTGGGGACCACCCTACAAAGAACAAACAGCCTCAAGCCTAATGCAGTTACTAGACTGACTCCATCTTGGATTCTCTGATTATAGACACATTATTTTATAGATTACAATCCTACTGATACAATGAATATATTCTCTACATTGTTACTCAACCAGAAGCGATCAGTCAACTTACAGAGAACACTTTTCCTTAAAATAGAGAGAAGTGTATGTCTTCTTAAATAAGGTAACTAGAAAAGGCGTCAAGCAACATAACATAATGATATGTTGCTAATGATATGTTGCAACTGCTAATGTTCAGTTGATAATGAACTGCAAAATGCTGATTTAATAACATTCTAAATGATAAGAATAAATACATTTTAGTCCACGTTTTGTTCAATCATAGCACATGGTACAAAACAAACAACCTAGGAGCTCCCAGCTGGCTCAGTCAGAAGAGCATGTGACTCTTGATCTGGGCATTGTGAGTTCGAGCCCCATGTTGGGAATAGAGGTTGCTTAAAAATAAAATCTTAAAAAAAAAAAAAAAAAAAAGATCTTTCAAATATAAATTTCCTTATACAGATAAAGGAAAAATCAAGAAAAGCAAATACATGTTTGTGTCAGGAATTGTGCAGGAGTGTTCACTCTATATTAATGCTGTAATTTTTTTTTTTTTTTTGAGAGAAAGAGAGAGTGGGAGTGAGGGAGAGGGGCAGAGAGAGAGAGAGAGAGAGAGAGAATCTCAAGCAGGCTCTAGGCTCAGCATGGAGCCTGACCTGGGGCTCAATTCCATGACCCTGGGATCATGTCCAGAGCTGAAATCAAGTGTCAGATACCCAACCGACTGAACCACCCAGGCTCCCCTAATGCCTTAGTATTTCGAATCCATGTATAGTATAAAGACCACTTACAAAAAACTTCATTTTTAGGCAAGTGGGGAGTCATTTGTTGGCATCCATTAAGCCCAGTAGCTCAGACTTAAGCTGAGGAAGGACCTCTAAGTAGATATGGAATCTACCACTACTGCTGTGATCTCTTTTTTAAGATCCTGGCTTCAGAGTTAGCACAACCTACATTAATTCGCACGTGACTTTGAAGGGGTTATGATCTACATGAAGTAAAATAAATGGTAAACAAATACACACTCCCTGTCATTTAAAAGCCCCCCAGGGTTCTTCCCACATTTCCTGTGGACAAATACATTCCTGTCTTGGGAAACAACACCATTTTATTGTCCTTCCCTGCACATGTTTGTTTCTTTTTCCCGAAAGTCTTCTTTTGGAAGCCTTGGGTACTTTGCCAACTACGACATGTCTCTGTGGGTCCTAAACTTCTGCACATAATAGAGAAATGATTCCTATGATTTTATTTGGTGGAAATGAAACAGTGTTACAGTGAAAGAAAAGGAATCTTTGAATGAAGCACCAAATTGTAACAGGCATTTTAACACCAACTATTTTAATGGTGCCAAGCATTTTATGATCGTCTGCAACTAAGCATATAATATTCTGTTATACAAGCTGTATAACAGAATGACAGATTTTTTTAAATGTTTATTTATTTTGAGAGAGAGAGAGAGAGAGAGAGAGAGAAAGAGCACAAGTGGGGGAAGGCCAAAGGGTCACAGAGAATCCCCAGCAGGCTCTGTGCTCTCAGCAAGGAGCCCTACACGGGGCTTGAACCCACAACCCATGAGATTAGGACTTGAGCTGAAATCAAAAGTCAGATGCTTAACCAACTGAGCCACTCAGGCACCCCCAAAATGAAAACTTTTTAAATAAATTTGTAACAATGTCATGCCATTATAGCCTTCATTTATTTTAGTGGGTGTACTTTTCAGATATTTTTCTACAGCTAGATTAAGATGCTGTTTGGGAAGAGTTACATAACATATGGTATATTCACCATACGACTTAAAAAATTTTTTTTTAATGTTTCTTTATTTTTGAGAGAGACAGAGATAGAATGCAAGTAGGTTAGGGGCAGAGAGAGAGGGAGACACAGAATCCGAAGCAGGCTCCGAGCTGACCCCAGCACAGAGCCCGATTCCAGGCTCGGACCCACGAGCTGGGAGATCGTGGCCCAAGCCGAAGTCAGACGCTCAACTGACTGAGCCACCCAGGCGCCCCAACCATATGACTTTTCTAAAATGTGCAGATTCCTGGATTCCGATACAGCTGGCCCAGGAGTTTCACATAAGGGATCATGGGCCAAGTAAATGTG
Organism: Herpailurus yagouaroundi; assembly: GCF_014898765.1. Classification (NCBI taxonomy): domain Eukaryota; kingdom Metazoa; phylum Chordata; class Mammalia; order Carnivora; family Felidae; genus Herpailurus; species Herpailurus yagouaroundi. The sequence continues at coordinate 15,380,163 of NW_024412467.1, forward strand.
ATGCAAAAACTGATTCAAAGAATGGATATAGAATAGATGGTGATTTTCCAGTGCCTGATTTGGAATAATATAGGTTATATTCAGTATAAAAGGAATCATACAAATTCAGCCAGTATTTACTAAATATTCATGGGATAAATAACACAGTGCCATGGAAATGAAGATTTCATAAATGAGTATTACCAGTCTGCTTCCGCGAACTCCATTCCACGTAGCACAAAGGACTGACTGACAAATGGTTAGCATACTAGCATACATATTATAATTCTTCCCCGTGCTTAGGTTACCAGGAGATGTTTGAAGAGATTCTTCAATGAAAATTCCTTTTATTCATCTTGTTGTTTTCTTTCTTCTATAGGGTGTTCGTAAGAATGAAAGCACCATTTCCTTGCCAGATTCCTTATTCCTGTATTTCATGAACCTACGTAACCTTGGGCAAGAGCCTGTGTTTAACGATGACACAGCTGTCACCAGTGTAGCAACAACAGTCCAAGGGAAAAAGACGAATAAGGAAGCACTTACGTTTATATTCAACAAGGGAGTCGTCTCAGTCAACAACTTCTGTTACATTATTTTTCCAAGATGAACCGGTATACAACCATGAGGCAGCTGGGGGACGGCACGTATGGAAGCGTTCTGATGGGCAAGAGTAACGAATCTGGGGAGCTGGTGGCCATCAAAAGGTACCGTGCGCGACGCGGCCGACTTTGAGCATCCGATCTTCCTTTGCCTTTTCTTTAGAGATAGGCCTAGCTCGGACCCCATGCTTGTTTGGCTAATGCGGACTGCTGTTCTGGAGAAACACTGCCAAACGGGATTCCCCACTCACATTGTTTTCAGTTTTCTGGTTTGTCCGGGTACATTAATGATCAAAAAATATAAGTGCTCTGCTTTTTATGCATGAGAAATATGAACTGAAACTGAAGGCAATGTTTGGAAAGTGTTTAGAATTTAAAGTTGAGTACAGAGTAGAGCATATGATTGCTTTAAATTAATAGGCCTTGAAAGATGGTATTCATAGGACCAGTCGAGTCCTGAATGGCGTATGGTACTTTCCTAAGCTTACCAATGAGATAGAATTAACTATTATTAACCTAATCATCTTCTTTTTTTTTTTTAAGTTTATTTATTGATTTGGTGAGGTGGGGGCAGGGTCAGAGAGAGAGAGAGAGGATCCCCAGCAGGCTCTTACGCTGTCAGCACAGAGCTGGATGCGGGGCTCGAACCCATGAACCGTGAGATCATGATCTGAACTGAAGTCAAGAGTTGGACGCTCAACCGACTGAGCCACCGAGGCGCCCCAACTTACTTACCTTCTTAAGCTATCGTATTTCGTATCTATTATATGTAAAAAAGTTACTCCAAAGCTTAGTGATTTAAAACAAGAACAAACCTTTATTAATTCACACTTTGTGTGGGTCAGGAGTTTCGGGGGAGCTTAGCTGGACGGTTCTGGCTCCAGGTGTCTCATGAGTCACAGTCATCCGAAGGCTGGACTGGGACCGAGCGTCCACTTCGAAGGTGGCTCACTAGATGAGATTCCTAGGGCTGCTATAAAGAAGGAGCACAGACCAAGTGTCTGAAACAGGAGGTTGCCTTCTTCACAGCTCTGGAGGCTGGAAGTCAGAGATGAAGGCGTCAGCCGAGTTGGTTTCTTCCGTCGCCTCTCTTCTCGGCTCCCAGATGGCCGTGTTCTCCCTGTGTCCTCTAAAGGTGTCCTAATCTCCTTATAAGGACACTAGTAATATCAGATTACGACCCACCTAAAGACCTCACGTAACCTTAATTAATTCGTTCAAGTGTGTCTTTTAAATACAATCACACTCAGTTCCTGGGAGTTAGAACTTCAACATGGATTTGGTGGGGGTAAATGTAGCCAATAAATAGGCTGCTGTAACAAAGCGGAAGCTACAGACTGTGCGGCTGAAATGAGAGAAATGTACAGATTTTCAGTTCTGGAGGCTGGAAGTCTAAAATCAAGGTGTCAGAAGGCTTGGCTCCTTCTGAGGGCCATGAAGGAAGGATCTGTTCGAGGTCCCTCTCGTTGGCTTCTAGATGGCATTTTCTCCCTGTCTGTCTTCCACATGATCTTCCTTCCATGCATATCTCTGTGTGCAAATTTCCCCCAGTCACACTGGAATAAGTTCCACCCTAATAACTTCATTTTACCCTCACTGCCACTGTAAAGGCCCGTTTCCAAATCAAGTCACAGTCTGAGGTGCTGGGGGTTAGGACTTCAGCATATGGGTTTGTGTGCAGGGGTGGGCACAGTTTAGCCCAGAACACTCACTCACTGGCTGAGAAGTGGCCTCTTCACGTGGGCCTCCACAGAGGGTTGCTTGAATATTCTCATGACGTGGCCGTCACCTTCCTTCCGAACGAGTCTTGGAGACCAATTGCCAAATCAGCCAAGTGATGGCAATCTGAAATTTAAATGCTTTAACAAATGCTCATCAAGCGTTAAAAACTCTAAAATGTCATGATCTAAAACATTACATGTTTAAGGAAATAGTTTTATAAAATATTGACAGTAGCCATTATTATCAAATAAATGTACAATGTACCATAACTGAAATGAAATATTTACCGAGTGGGCTTAGTAAAATCAATACCCATTCATGACTGGGGGAAAAAAAAAAAAAACCTCTTAGCAAATAGGAATAAAAAGAAACTTCCCTAACTTGATAAGACTTATACGCTGCATCATCTTTATGTCGAAATATCAGAAGTATTGCCCATAGAGTTGGTTTTAAGGCCAGACTGCTTGCCATATTTCTACTAATTAAGATTGCATTGGTGAACTAATTAATTAATGCAATAAGAAAAAAAAAGGGGGGATAAATATTAGCCAAAATGAGATGAAATCATCCCTATTTGTAGATTAAATAATTGTATGCACTCACACAAATACTTCATTATATGTAAATTTATATATAAAATGTTTTGAAAGACCTGGAAAGCAACACATACAACTCACGAAAGCTGTGGCCTCTGGGAAGTGGGTAAAACATGAGGACGGAGATGAGGTTCGGTGGAATCATGCAATATTATTACCGGTGTTTTTATTTTACAAAATGCTCATCGTGTCTTGTGGGTGGCAGAATCACGTGTGTGTCTCGCGGTCCCAGTTCGTAAAATGGGGAACGAGGCCTCACCTGCGTAGATCTGAGTAGAGCCTTGAAAGCACTGAGGCGTCTAAAACTGTAAGAAGTCAAATTCATTTGAGGGCTGAGAAGAGGCCATATGCATATAATTTAGGAATGCTTTGGGGTTTGAAATAAAAAAAAAAAAAACCCTAACCAAATAACTTAAACAGGCATTTAACTTAACAAGTAACTTAGAGATTTATTTCTCTCACATAATAAAAAGTCTGGAGGTAGGCAGCCCAGGGCTAGTACCTTGTGCATGCTGTTTTCATGACCTAAGTTCTGTTGTCTTCAGAAAATAGGCGCCTCACCTCCATCCAGAAGACCTCTGGTTACTTCTCATTGGCCGGAAGCGTGTCACATAGAGCACCCGGCTGTTCGGGAGGGAGGCTGGGAAGCTGAGTACTTCGCTGAGCATTTTGTACCCTGAGCTGTGTTAGTAAAGAGGAAGGAAAGAGTGGCTTTTCGACAGTCAAACCATGTGCTAGACCGTGTTCCTAACTTAAGTAAGGACACAGCAAAAATGAATGAGAAGGAGGAGGAGTCATGTGGAAGGCTTGAGAAAAAGTTAAATGTCCATTCAGCACATTCATTGTTAAGCTCCCACCACACTGGTGCTCAGGCCGAAATGGGAATGAGATAGATGAGTTACAACGTGTAAGTGAGGAAAACCAACAGATTGGACAAATTATGACACAAAATATGGTAAGTCCTCTGATGGGGGAATAACGGGTCCCAGGGGAGCACAGAGAAGTGATGCTGGAGAAATATGCTGGAAGCTTCCCGTAGAAAATGAGATCTCAAGAGTGAGGGGGGACAAAATACCAAGAAAAAGAGGAGGGAGAAGAGTGCTCTAAGCAGCAAGGATAATATGTATGATGGCCGGGAGGCAAGAAAATAGGAACGCTTGCGTGGGCTGCATAGCTGAAAGAAGGGTAGGTGGCCCGAGTGTAGGTTCTGAGTGTGGCAGAGGAGGGTCATGAGGCTAAAGGGTGAAGTCACAAAGCCAGGGCAACGAGTTCGTGTAGCTTGACTAGAAGGCGATGAAGGATTCTAAGCAGGAGAGTCCATACGATCCAGGACTGCTGTAGAATGGTCCCTTTGGCAAAAGAGCGGATACCTGATCAAAGAGGTCAAGGCTGGACATGAGGTGACCAGTCAGGAGGCTGGTATAGTCCTCGTGGTTAGAGGTGGTGGTGACCTGATCTAGGAAGATAGCATTGGGTATGGACAGAAGTGGAAGCACTCAAGAGACATGTAGGAGCCAGGCTCTGTAGAAACTGGTGACTGGGCATGGCGGAAAGGAGGAAAGCACGTGGAAGAGTCCGGGCTCACTCCTGGGCTTCTTGCTGAAATGCCTAGTGGTGGTGCCGTTCTCCATGACAGGGGAAATCACAGGCTTAGCGGTAAAGCTGGGTTCACTTGTGGACATAATAGCTTTAAGGCGCCTATAGGTAACTGAATATTTGCATTCAAAACAGGTCTGGGCTAGGGGCACCTGGATGGCTCAGTCAGTTGAGCGTCTGACTTCAGCTCAGATCATTATCTCATGGTCTGGGAATTCAAGCCCCGTGTCGGGCTTTGTGCTGACAGCTCAGAGCCTGGATCCTTCTTCAGATCCTGTGTCTCCCTCTCTCTCTGACCCTCCCCCGTTCATGCTCTGTCTCTCTCTCTCTCTCAAAAATAAACGTTAAAAAAAAATTTTACATCTTATTGGCTAGAAATGGATCACATGTATTATGGATCACCTTGTATTATCTGCTGCCATTTAAGAAAAAAAAAGCTGCAACACCATTCATTCTCGTGGTTAGCAGTAAGATCCTCTTATCTCATTAAATTTAAACTATTTATTAAACTCTCTACTTTTTAAGGACTTGAAAGGCAATTCTATTTCTGAGGGTCTCCTGTTTGTGGGATAGTTCCTCATGAGCCCATCTGTGAGCACAGAAATTCATCCATTCATGTAGTAAATATTTATTGAGCACTTACTGTATGCCAAAAAACTGCTCTAGGCATGTGGGGGTGTCCCCAAGGAGCTTACATTTGAGGAGAGGGGAGGACTCAACATCGTAAGTAAGTATTCGACAGTATGTTAGAGGTGATAATAAGTGCTATGGAGAAAAAGCAGAGTAGGGGCAGTGACCTAGCAATAGTACCATGCTTTTCTTAAGAGCATGAGCTGGGCTGGGGCACCTGGGTGGCTCAGTCGGTTTAGCATCCAACTCTTGGTTTTGGCTCAGGTCATGATCTCACGGTTTGTGAGTTCAAGCCCCACATCAGGCTCTGTGCTGACAGTGCAGAGCCTGCTTGGGATTCTCTTCTCTCTCCCTCTCTCAGCCTCTCCCCTGCTTGCATGTGCTCTCTCTCTCTCTCAAAATAAATAAACTTTAAAAAAAAGATGACTAGTTGGGAATAGATGATTAGATGGGCATAGCACCTTAATAAGTATACATGAAATTCTGATTCACTAAGGATATTTTAGAAATAATAGCAGTGATGCCATTCATGTCTTATTGTCGCTGATCACAGATATTGGCAAAAACAAGACCATCCAGTATTTACTGAGTGCTGAACGAAGCAGTTTACAATAACCTTTTCATAGGCAGTGGTTTCTACTTTGCAGCTACAGAATTTGGGGCACAGAATCATCAATGGGCCATCTGTACAAGGTCACACGATCCGTAAGCCACTGAGCAAGGATCTGAATCCAGCAGGACAATGCCACAGCCTACGTTCTTAAAAAAATTTTTTTTTCATTTTATTTATTTATTTAGAGAGAGACAGAGACAGAGACAGAGAGAGAGAGAGAGTTCACGAGCAAGGGAGAGGGGCAGAGAGAGAGGGAGAGAGAATCTTAAGCAGGGTGTACATTCAGCACAGAGCCTGATGTGGGCTCAGTCCTACAACCCTGGGATCATGACCTGAGTCAGAATCAAGAGTCTGACGTTCAACTGACCTAGCCACCCAGATACCCCATAGGCCACATTCTTAGCTACCATGGCGTGCTGCGTTCATTTACTCATTTCCTTACTCTTGTGTATGACACTCTTGTAAGGGCTCTGAATAATTCCTACAGGAATTAGTTTAATCAATAAAGACGACTTAAGCTTCCTGAGAATCTTCTGGAACATATCAGTAGGAGATTATACTACTAAATGAAAGCAGCAAGGCATATAGGGTCTTTATTTTCATAATCCAGCCTTGTAATTTTTATACACAAGGAAAATTTTTTTTAGAACGTGAATCCTCTTTTTTCTCGTGTCCCATTTTGCACGGTGACTAAAAATCTGTTCATATAAAAATACAACTTCTACCTGCAGTGTATATAGTGGAATTATTTTGTTGCCTTTATTACTTTATTACTTCTGGTATATTTATCCCTAATGGTAACACTGGGATGGAAGAGGGAAAGTAAAGAACAAAATTCAAGAAAGCTATTTCTGGGCAACCTACTGAATGGGAGAAGATATTTGCAAATAGCATATCTGATGAGGAATTAATACCCAAAATATATAAAGAACTTATACAACTCAACACCAAAAAACCCAATCCAAATAAAAAATGGACAGGGGACCTGAATAGACGTTTTTCCAAAGAAGAAATACAGATGGCCAACAGACACACGAAAAGATGCTCAACGTCACTAATCATCGGGGAAATACAAATCAAATCCACAATGAGATACCACCTCACATTTGTCAGAATGGTTCAAATGAAAATGACAAGAAGTAATAAGTGTTGGTGAGGATGTGGAGAAAATGGAACCCTTGTGCACTGTTGGTGGGAATGTAAACTGGTGCAGGCACTGTGGAAAGCAGTATGGAGGTTCCTCAAAAAATTAAAAATAGAGGGGCGCCTGGGTGGCTTGGTTGGTTAAGCGTCCGACTTCGGCTCAGGTCATGATCTCACGGTCCGTGAGTTCGAGCCCTGCGTCGGGCTTTGTGCTGACAGCTCAGAGCCTGGAGCCTGTTTCAGATTCTGTGTCTCCCTCTCTCTCTGCCCCTCCCCTGTTCATGCTCTGTTGTCTCTCTCTGTCTCAAAAATAAATAATTGTTAAAAAAAGAAATTAAAAAAATTAAAAATAGAAATACCATACGACTTAGGAATTCTATTACAGGGTATCTACCCCACAAAAATGAAAAACACTAATTCTAAAAGATACGTGCACCCCTGTGTTTACCACAGGATCATTTATAATAATCAAGATATGAAAGCAACCCGTGTCCCTTGATAGATGAATGGATAAAGAAGATGTGGTATATATGTATGTGTGGGTGTGTGATAATTATAGATATATATATATATAACTTATATATATAATTTATATATAGTATATAATTTATATATAATTTGTATATAGTATATAATATATTTTATATATATTTATGTATAAATATTATATATTAGATATAATTTTATGTTATTGTATTTTATATAATATATATTATATTTTATATAAGTATATATTATATTTATGTATTTTATATATAATTTATATATTTTGTATAATAACTTATATATAAGTATATATAAATATACTTATATACTTATATACATATACTTACACTTACATACATTTATATAAATTATATATATAAAGTGATAATTATACACACACACACACAGAGGAATATTACTCAGCCATTAAAAAAGAATGAAATCTTGTGATTTGCAACGATGTGGATGGAGCTAGAGAGTACTATGCTAAGCGAAATAAGTCAGAGAAAGACAAATGCCATATGATTTCACGCATATGTGGAAATTTTTTAAAGTACAGCAAAGGGAATAGTCAATAATACTGTAGTTACATTGTATGGTGACAGATGGGGACTACACTTATGGTGAGTATTTCATAATGTACATAATTTTCGAATCACTATGTTATATACCTGAAACCAATACAACATTGTATGTCAACTATACTTCAAGAATAAAAATTAAGAACAAAATCTTTTTGAAAAGAAAGCTATTTCTAAGGTTTGGTTACTTTTGAATTTTTATTGACTTGAATCACTTAACTTTATGGGCTTCCTGTTTAAAGCTGGGGTAATGATACAGAATTTGTCAGATCAAATTATTTTACTACATTTGCTCCCAAAATTTATGACTTCCTTCCCCTCTCCACCTCAGTGTTTCATATTTATCTGTTAAGTTCTAGAAAGAGATTTGGAAGAGGCTCTGTTAGAAAAACACAATCAACTGATTAGAGACATGTGAGAATTCACCCAGAAAGGAAGATTAATGGTAATACTTTCACCATTGTGTTTAAAGCAGAATTTCAGGTATGACATAAGTGTGAACCTGTACCAAACAGCCTTGAGATATACAGAAGGGAGGTGGCTCCCTTTTAAGGAGGAGGAAGAGAGAGATCATAGCTTGCCCAAAATGGAAACTAGAGTAAGAAAGCCAACAGTGTTATTGGTGTTGGAAATCCTGTCCCTGTACACTAAACTTCTCTTATTTTATTTCAGGATGAAGAGAAAGTTCTATTCTTGGGATGAATGTATGAACTTGAGAGAAGTTAAGGTAAAAAACCTACGGATGGAAAGAACCCAAGGAGGCCTTAACTCTGCCTCACCCTGTCCCATTTCTGAAGATGGCTGCTGAAGGGGTTGTTCTGTTCTTTGTAGGAAGCAGTCCAAAGATAACTGTATTTCTTATGTTTTTTTTTTTTTATCTTCCTACGTAAAGTAATTTCTCATTCCCCATCCAAATGTCAGTGGAGAACAGAAAATTACCCTCATATTTGAAAGTATACACTCTCACTTTTAAAAGAGCACTTTCCTTCATGCTATCAAAGGAAAGACAACTTTTAACAACTACAAACCATTTCTTTCTATGTTATGCTGTATGACCTGGATACATTTTTGGAGACATTTGTATGGAATGTCACACAGTTAAGTCAGAAGAAAGTTAAACCTGTTGAATAGACGGGAGAGACAAAAGTGACAGATTGAAACGTTTGGTGGGTAACATCAACTGTTTATGTTTGCCCTTCCATTCATTACTGGAAACAATCACTGCTTGCTTTAACTTAGTCATGTAAAATATTGTAGACACTGAAACTGAATTCATTAATGAGCTCAGAAGATCACTTAAGGTAATTATCATAGGTAGCACTGATGAGGTTTTGCCAACTTCTATAACTTGGCTTTAAGAATTTTATTGCGTATTTGCTGTGCTGCAGTCTCTCAAGAAGCTTAACCATGCCAACGTGATCAAACTAAAAGAAGTCATCAGAGAAAATGATCATCTCTATTTTATATTTGAATATATGAAAGAAAACCTCTATCAATTAATGAAAGACAGGTATGTCTTTATTTTACAAACACCATAATTTTTTCCCTGTTACCTCCTCTCTGAGTTCCTTGGATCCCTTCAACACGTCACACTTTACAGCATGAAGGGTTGGTCACCCCGAGAGTGAATCCAAACTAATTAGCTGATATCCTCATAACTCGAAGAAGAACCAGCTCTGACACAGTCACCATTTTTCTGGTGTCATCTCGTAAAAGTCAAGGTAGGGACACCTGGGCGACTCAAGTCAGTGAAACATCTGACTCTTAATTTCGGCTCAGGTCCGGATCTCATGGTTCATGAGATCGAGCCCTGTGTCGGACTCTGTGCTGACAGCATAGAGCCTGCTTGGGATTCTGTCTCTCCCTCTCTCTCTGCCTCTCCCCGACTCATGTGCTCTCGCTCTCTTTCTCTGTAAAATAAGTAAACATTTTTTTTAAAGCAGGTAAAATGGACATTAATCTCCCACATGAGACCAGTAGCTACCAGCAAAATATTTACCTCCCCGAGCTCGTGGCACATGACTGAAGCTCTCTCTCTTCACACGTTTAGAAATTAAAATGAGGATTTCTTTGGAATTGGTAACACATCAAGTCTTATCATTCACTTAAATGTTCTAATAAATGAACTTACTAGATCCCTTCATGAAACCTGCTTCCTTCCTCCCTTCTTTCATGAACCTTTCACAAAGTGCCGGACAGAGTAATGAAGCAATGAAAATGTTCTCAATTTTGTCCAAGGCCAGTTTTATTACTGAGCATTCAACTGTAGACAGGTTTTGTTTCAAAAAGTACAGTGTGTGTGTTTATATGAAATATTTATCTTGATTTTTTTTTTTTTAAGTTTGTTTATTTGCTGCACTGACAGTGGAGAGCCCACACAGGGCTCAATCTCAACAACCATGAGATCACGACCTGAGCGGAAATCAAGAGTCAGATGCTTAACCAACCGAGCCACCCAGGCGCCCCCATTTTACCCGCTTTTAAAGCCAGAGGTGTTCAACAAAAGATCCTATAATACTTTATAAACACACTTCCCAGTGGAATGCTGATTGCTATCTCTGTATCTCTTTCATACACACATACATACCCACTCAAAGTAATCCTTAAGGATGGTGAGTGGATTTTTCTTTAATCACATTTTTCCTTCTTTCAAAACATACTTATTGAATGCCTGTTATGCTCCACAGGCTAATGTCCTATCATTAATAGCAGTTAAAATAATGGTAAAGAAAATTTCAACCCCTCAAATCAGTGTTTATTTTTCTCCAGCTCTTTCTAGCCCATGGAAACAGGCATGCATGGTTTTTTTTTACTTAGTTTCAATTTTAGTGGTGATAACTTTTTTATTTGATTGATTCACTTACAAGCGTTTTGTTTTGCTGATACATAATCTTCAGTTACTATTGTTAGTATGTTCTGTTAAATGGCTATACCATGCTTCCCACCTCTCTTTTATTTAAAAGAAATAACTATCAGGGGGAGAATACATTAATTATACTGTATCATACTGATGAGATTATTTTGTAGTCATTAAAAGTGATAATTTGGGGCGCCTGGGTGGCGCAGTCGGTTAAGCGTCCGACTTCAGCCAGGTCACGATCTCGCGGTCCGTGAGTTCGAGCCCCCCGTCAGGCTCTGGGCTGATGGCTCAGAGCCTGGAGCCTGTTTCCGATTCTGTGTCTCCCTTTCTCTCTGCCCCTCCCCCGCTCATGCTCTGTCTCTCTCTGTCCCAAAAATAAATAAACGTTGAAAAAAAAAATTTAAAAAAAAAGTGATAATTATAATGAATATGAAAATGCCTATGAATGGATAATAAAACAAATAAAAATTATAATTATGTAACATTGAAACGTAATATAAAAGTTATACATGTAAATGGATTCGTATTGGACCAGAATACGGAAAAATCAAAATAGTTTTTTAATCAGGTGTTGATGGATAGTCCTAAATGTTTGGCTTCTAATAATCATACTCTTTAAAATGTATGAAATGATATATTGAGATATAGTTGTGGAAGAAAAAGATATATTTAAAAAAAATTTTTTTAATTTTTTTTAACGTTTATTTATTTTTGAGACAGAGAGAGACAGAGCATGAACAGGGGAGGGTCAGAGAGAGAGGGGGACACAGAATCCAAAGCAGGCTCCAGGCTCTGAGCTGTCAGTACAGAGCCCGACGCGGGGCTCGAACTCACGGACGGCGAGATCGTGACCTGAGCCGAAGTCGGCCGCTTAACCGACTGAGCCACCCAGGCACCCCTAAAAAAATTTTTTTTAATGTTTATTTATTTCTGAGACGGAGAGAGAGCATGAGTGGGGGAGGGGCAGAGAGAGAGGGAGACAAAGAATCCGAAGCAGGCTCCAGGCTCTTAAGCCGTCAGCACAGAGCCCCACGCGGGGCTCAAACTCACAGACCACCCGATCATGACCTGAGCCGAAGTCGGACACTCAACCTACTGAGCCACCCAGGCGCCCGAAAAAGATATTTTTAAAAAAAGATATTAAGTAAATATAAATATTTAAAATGTTATACTTTCATCTGATTTTAAAAATATATAAATCTGTGCTGAGTGGATAATGCGATAGCAAAGGAACAATAAAAATAGTCAAGTTTGGAATTTCATGATTTAGTTCTGATTTAGTTCATGATTTCTAAATTAAGTGGAAATAAAAATGATACTGTTGGATGATTATTCAATGTAAGAGGGATAAATTTAACAACAGTTGTACATGGCAAAGAGCTGTTTGAGGCTAAGTGGCTTTCTTACACTTTGTTTTTGGTAGCTTAACTTCCTGAAGCGTTATTTTGAGGATCAAGATTAATTTAAAAGCCTTTTTTATTCACGTAATCTTTTTTTCTATTTTAACTGAAGGCCAATATATATAAACCTTTGCTCTGATGCTATAACTGTACCTTTAATTTATAGCATTCATTATATAATTTAAATTGTTGGCAAGGATAAAAATATTTTGTTTTTTTTAAAATGTATTTTAAAAATATTTCAATAATACGGGGCTGGCTCAGTTGGAAAGACATGTGACTCTTAATCCCAGGGTCATGAGTTCAAGCCCCATGTTGGGTGTACAGATTACTAACATACATACATACATACATACATACATACATAAATAAATAAATAAATAAATAAATAAATTACTTAAAAAATATTTCAATAATATATGATCAATAGTATTTTCAAGCTTTATATAAGATCAGTGTGTATCTTTCTCTATTGTGTGTTTTCAGCCCATTTGGTGAGATATTTTAGAACATTACATAAGCATATAATATAGTTAACAATGTAATATTCAGAAATAGGCCATTTTCCATATGTTGAGAGCATTTTGAATAAACATTTGAATCCAGGGGCGCCTGGGTGGCTCAGTCAAACGTTAAGCGTCAGACTTGGGCCCAGGTCATGATCTCACGGTTTATGAGTTTGAGCCCCACGTCGGGCTCTGTGCTGACAGCTCAGAACCTGGAGCCTGCTTCAGCTTCTGTGTTTCCCTCTCTCTCAGCCCATCCCCCACTCGCTCTCTGTCTCTCTCTGTCTCTCTCTCTCTCTCTCTCAAAAATAAATAAACATAAAAAAAAACCCACTCTAACCCAATCAATCATGCTGTGATAAAGATGTTAGAAAATGTTGAAATTATGATGAGCTTTAAAAGCTTAAAATGATTACTTCTAAAACACTGCTTGGTTTCAGGGTCAAAGAGAATTAATTCATGTTAACAACTAATATGTTTCAGTCTTAATTTAGGCTTTATTAGGGTCTTTATGTAAATACCATATAAAGCTGCACCGTCCAATACTGTAGCTAGTAGTCACATGTGGCTCTCGAACTCCTGAAACGTGGCTCGTCTGGACTGAGATGTTCTTTAAAGGTAAAATAAAAATACACACCAGACTTTGAAAACTTGGTCCAAAAAAAAAAAGTAAATTCATTAATAATTTTTATATTGACTACATGTTGAAATGATACCTGGTATAGATACTAAATGAAATATTGTTAAAAATTAATTTCACCTGTGTCTTTTGTTTTAATGTGGCTACTAGAAAAAAAGTAAACACATAAGTGTTTCTCATTTGTGGTTCTTAATATATTTTTCCATTGGACAGTACCAGTAGGCAATACAGAACTGAAGCAGTTGTGCCCCTAAAACTCTTAAAGCCTCTATCACACAGATTTGCACACCTGGCTTACTTGACTATTAGGAGTTTTCCAATTTACTTTGCTTCTCTTGGGACAGTTTAAAATTTAGCTATTGAATATTCGTGCAGATACATTCATTACTGGGTTTGAGTTTTTACCGAACATCAAAACAAACAAAAATTCTAATGGTCACGTTTCACATTTACAACCTTTCAACAACTATAGAGCTACCTTTAACCAGTATCATGAGGCTAACAGGGGCTCCGAGGGAGGAAGAACATCTCCTTTCTTGTTTGTTTTGGTTGGTTGGTTAACAGAGTTACACGACTGTTTGACTGTTTATTTGTTCGTGTCTTCACAGAGACAAGCTGTTCCCTGAGTCAGTCATCAGAAATATTATGTATCAAATATTACAAGGACTGGCATTCATCCATAAACATGGTAGGTTTAAATTTCATTTCCCTGCCTCTTTAGATGACTGTCAAGGTCACGAGGTCACGTACAGGAATTGTACATAAACTGTTAAGTAATGTTCTATTGAGTAACTACAACTTTGGAGTATGTGCCTACTATATACAATGGTATTTCTGTAATCTCGAACTATCTTCCTCCAGAGCAGAATTTGTTAACACTTTGATCATCAGCTGTTAGTCCCAGTTACAATAAACTCATCCTATAATCGCCTGCCCTGATTTTACCCTGGAAATGAAAACAAAGCAAACAAAATGCCCTTCTTTTGGAAAAGATCGGAATGCTTTGATCACATGACCCCTTATTAACGTTTAAATAGTTTAAAGCGCCCATGCTATGGTGTTTTATAGTTTTCCTTAGTATTTACATTTAGTTGTTTCTGTTCTTTGTGTTTCATATTGTTGCCGGTTCTGTTCTTTGAATGAAATTAAGGAAGGTGCTTGGTCTTATTTTTATGAATCTCTCATTTATGTGATCTTAAAATTTATAGTCTTTTATATACCTATCAAACCAAAATAATTAGTCCAAAAAGTTAACATAATCAGTATGAAAGTTTTTAGCGAACATTTGTTTAGAATCACTAGATGTTCCGATATTAAATTGGAAGGGTTTGTGCCAGACCACCGCTGCGTTCTGAACGGAGGCGTTTGGAAATCACCAGCATCAGTCTCCTTTCACATTTCATCCCATAGTTTATATGAGAAGATATGAAAGGAGAAACTTTCCCCTTTAACTGTTACACGAGATAATTTAATGTCTAAAAATGCTATCTAAGGGCACCTGGGTGGCTCAGTCGCTGAGTCAGCTGACTCTTGATTTTGGTGCGGGTCATGGATTCACGGTTCGTGGGATCAAGCTTCGCCTCAGGATCTGTGCTGATAGAGCAGAGCCTGCTTGGGATTTCCTCTCTCCCTCTCTCTCTTCCCCTCTCCCACTCACGTGAGCACACATTCTCTGTCTCTCATAATAAATAAGCATTTAAATAAATAGATAAAAATGCTACTTATGTATTCCACATAAGCATTGTCAGAACATTCCTGAATCCCACTTTTTGGTCCTTTAAACGTCTAAAACCTACGGCAACATACTACAACCCACTGGTAAAAGCCAGTCATTTATTAATTACATGGAAATAGAGGACATATACTGTTTTAACTGTTCATAGTGGATTTTCCATCTTCAGCCCATTTTGTAATACTGACCAGCATGGAAACTCGTGATGTTTGCCTGAGTTAATTTATGCCAGTAGAAACCAATGTGCGGAAAAATCAAAAGCATTATGAGTTATTTGATTTTTGGAAAGACTTTTGTGATTTACTGATATTTTTTAGGTTAGGAATAAAATTGGTTTAGATTCCTTGGGTCTATAGGAGGAACTCCCAGCCACGTCTGAGCATAAGAGATGCAGGAAGAAGTTGGCTTGGGGGTTGACGAATTAAAAGTAAAGAACACGAATGATGTGCAGTTGGCTCCACAACTGATGACAGTGACTGGGGACGCCAGACTCCAAGAACAATAGATATTTTTACAGAAGCTACATTATTCTTGCTACAGTGGACAAGCATCTCAGATGTACTACTTTGAGCAAACATTTTTAACACAGCGGCTGTCCCAACATAACACTAATATTTTAGTTAAAATAGGACCACGTTACCAATACCCTTATCTTAGTGAGAATGGGGAAAACCTCAACTGTACAAATATGTAATTGGTTTGATTCTCTACGATTTTACGGATTATGTCAGTCGACTCCCCACCACCTGTGTTCCTGTTCTTGTCTCCGCGGTAAAAAAAAAAAAAAAGTGCAGTGTATTTCCCTTGGAAGTTTGTGAAATGGATCTCGGCAGCTATTTTGAGTAAGAAGTACCAGATGACACTGGGTACAAAACTGCTGTGATGTCACCAATGTCGAGCCCGCACTGGCTTAGAAGGAATTAGAAAAGCTTAGGCTTAAAACTCGGCTTAAAAAGTTCGGGCTGAAGCTACGTGAAACCCGCTCCCACAACGATCACCTACAGCGGATCCTAAAAGGGACCAGGCCCCCTCTTGACTCTCGCGCCTCGCAAGGTCATTGGAATACAGGCCACCCGTGTGTCACCGGCGTGCGTTAGATGGCCCTTAGAAATGTATGAAGAGGGTTTTCATGTCCTTCTTCCTGGGTTTTCTGCCTCGTGTTCACTGACCTGCCTTTCAGCTTCAGTCACCATTTATTTTACATACTGAACTGGTAAATAACCATTATAATTATTGGGCTTTTCAATAAAGCAGCTACCAGGAGAGAACTGAGCTGGTAAATAACACAACTGCAAATGAAAGAATTGGCTAAAGTGGGTGCAGTTGCGTTTTCGTTTAATGGACTTTTCAAATAAGTGACATCAGCCTGAATAGGCAGCTTTCCTCGGGCTTTGATTAGGCTCCTTCTCTTCTGCCCTCCCCCTCCTCATCTGCTGCACAGCAGTGACCATAATACGTCCTTAAGGTGGTCGTGCAAATTAATGGAGATAATCATAATGTGGCCAGTGTCTAGCTCAGTGCTTGAACTTACCGGATTCACAAATAGAAATATGTGTTAAGTGGGAATTTTTAATGACCTTAGGTACAGTGGGAACTTTCTTGCCAATTTATTTTGAACGCAGGGTGCCTGCCACCATCACCTTTTAGACAATAGTTAGGGTTTATTTTTTTCCTAAGTTCACATTCCTAATTACAACAGAGAAGTTCACTTATATTTTGTTTAGGTTTCAAGTATGTTTAAACGTGATGATCAATTATTGTTTTCCCTCTCTGTTCCCAAGGTTTTTTTCATAGGGATATGAAACCAGAAAACTTGCTTTGTATGGGCCCAGAACTTGTAAAAATTGCTGATTTTGGACTTGCAAGGGAATTAAGATCACAGCCACCATATACTGATTATGTATCTACCCGATGGTGAGTAGTTTCATGCAATTCTGTAGAGGTTTATGTCTGTGTTGAAGTTTTGCCACAAAAGATTGTTACATCGCTTTCTGGAGGTTCCATATCGAGTATTTAAAACAAAATATAAAACTGACTTTTGCATTCTGCGGAGAAAGAAGGATTGGGTCATGACTATTCTGAAGGAAAAAGGATTTCATTAATTGATTCATTCATTCGGCAAACATTTGTTGAGCACGTACTATGTGCTAGATTCTATCTCAGGCACGGGGAACACGGAAGTGAACGTCACAGGAAAAAAATCTCTGTCTCATGCTGCTTACATGACATCCAATAAACAAATAAAAACATCATTGGGGGGGGCAGGGCACCTGGGTGGCTCAGTTGGTTAACCATCCAAGTTCAGCTCAGGTCATGATCTCATGGTTCGTGAGTTCGAGCCCCGCGTCGGGCTCTGTGCTGACGGCTTAGAGCCTGGAGCCCGCTTTGGATTCTATGTCTCCCTCTCTCTCTGCTCCTCCCCCGCTCACACTGTGTCTCTCTGTCTCAAAAATAAATAAACGTAAAAAAAAAAACCCAAAAACCAAGAAACGTCATGCATTACCAACAGAAAGACATGCACATCCTCATCAGAAGACATGTAATAGTCCCAAACTGCAAGCTACCCAAACGTCCATCAGGAGCAGTGGAATATATTCACCCAGTAGAATGCTTTATAGCAATGAGAATGAAAAGCCTACAGCCACACACAACAGTATGACTGAGTCTCACAGATATAATGCGGAGAGCAAGAGGCCAAACAGGAAAAAAGTACATATGGTAGGATTCCACTTACATAAAGTGAAACCTAATGTATGCTGTCAGCAGTCAGGGTAGCAGTTACGTGAATAGTGACAGTGAGTGCGGAAGAGGTTTTTCTTGAACTTGGTGCTGCGTCAGTGGATGTGTTCTATTTGTGGAAATCTATCAAGTTGCCCTCTTACAATACGTGCACTTTTCTGTGTGTGTGTGTGTGTGTGTGTGTGTGTGTGTGTATGTGTGTTACATTCCAGGAAAAAGAAGCATATTGGTAAATCAGGTGGTGATACATTATTATGGAGAAAAATAAAATATGGACAGGGACAGGGAGTTGGGTGGGTAGGGGAAGGACAGGGCATGTTGCTATTGTAAAGAGAGGCTCTCGCTGAGAAGGAGAGGCTAGGGCAAGAAGGAGCTTTCACGCAGAGAAAATGCTGAGTGCAAAGGCCTTGAGACGGGAGCGCCATGCGTGAATTCTGCCAAGAGCAGGATGAACAGGGACGACTGTAGGAGGAAATGAGGCGAGAGAGTGTATGGAGTGGCCAGATCTCATGGGTCCTTACAGGTCATTGTAAGGACTGTGGTGGCTTCTTAATCCGGGCGGGTGAACTGGGGAGCCCCTGGAGGGTATTGAGAAGAGGTGTGATATGTTTTAGGTTGAGTATCTTTCTGTTTTAGGTTGAGTATCTGTTTTCATCTGGGTAAATTTAGGTTCCATACTGAAACGGAATGAAATTGAGACTTGTTTTCAGCATCCAAACTTGGCAAAACATTCAAAACAATGAGTTTTATCTCACAAAAAGCTCAAGGCATAGTAACAAGCATTGGCAAGGACGCGGAGAGACCGGATCCCTCACACATCACTGGTGTGAGCGTGAAATGGTGCAAAAGAGTCAGTGGTTCCTCAGGGGTTAAACATCCAGTTACTACGTGATCCAGCAACTCCACACACATTTCTCCGGTATGTAGCCCAGGGAAATGGAAACACACATCCACACAGAAACTTACACATGCATGTTCACAACGGCACTACTTATAATAGCCCCAAATTGGAAACAACCCAAGTGCCCATCCACTGGTGAGTGGATAAATAAGGTATACTAGGGCCATATCATGGAATACGATTCGGCAGGAAGAAGAATGAAATACTGATACGTGCCACAGCATGGACGAACCTTGACAACATGCTAAGTGAAAGAGGCCAGTCACCAAGGACCAGAAAGCGTGTGGTTCCACTGGTAAAGCTAGAGCACTGGGAATACAGGGTTTTGGGGGAGGTATGGGGTTTCTTTGGGGGACAATGAAAATGGTCAAAGTTGATTGTGATGATGGATTACACACTCCATGAATATACTTAAAGCCCCTGAGTCATACGCTTTTAAATGGAGAGTTGTATGTTATGACATTATGTGAATTATATCTCAATAAACCTGTCAAAGAAAGGTACTCGGGATAGAAGCAAAAGAAAAAACAAAAAAAAAAAAAAAAAAACCACACACACACACACACTGTGACACATTTGGGCTGAAAAATCTACACATTTCAATACGGAAAAAAAGAAGTGAGAAGTGAGAATATTTCCTACCAGGTAGCTTTGCTCTCGTAAATAGTGTATTTTTCTCCATGAAAATACATGTTAGTTAAGGGAATGGAATCAATTGAAGGAATCAGCACTTTCAAACTGATAAGTAAAAAGAAGGAAAAAAAAAACCCACACTACTTAGGGACAATCTTTGCTAATCTTTTGTTTTCTATCCTTCATATAAATATAGCATGGATACAACGCTTGGTAAAATTATACAACTGTTCTCATTCAGAATGTATCTGCTTCCCTTCAAAGCCCTTCTCCCCGCCACCCCCCAACTGTGTGTTACAGCATTTATTTCCATATTTATTCATTTGAGTTCCTATCTTAGGCCACTTGGACACTTCATTTAAATTTGTCTCCAGCTCCACCAACTGTTTGTGGTCAGGGAAGATATGTTACGTCCAACGTAACCCGAACACATTGTATAAATGCCGGATGCACAGAAAGCACTTCATACCGATCCCTTGGTTGAAATGCATGACCAAACAGAATAGAACCTTACTGCCACACCATCTTTGAACCCACAGTCAAATTGGCCTCTTTTCTTTTGTTTTCCATTTTCATAGGTATCGTGCTCCTGAAGTTTTATTAAGATCTTCAGTTTATAGCTCTCCCATTGATGTATGGGCTGTAGGGAGTATAATGGCCGAACTGTATACATTAAGACCACTTTTCCCAGGGACAAGTGAGGTCGATGAAATCTTTAAGATTTGCCAAGTTTTAGGGACTCCCAAAAAAGTGAGTACTCTCGTCCTTAAGTT
The DNA here is from genome assembly GCF_014898765.1 of Herpailurus yagouaroundi. Lineage (NCBI taxonomy): Eukaryota > Metazoa > Chordata > Mammalia > Carnivora > Felidae > Herpailurus > Herpailurus yagouaroundi. The sequence continues at coordinate 15,400,292 of NW_024412467.1, forward strand.
GTTATAACTTCTGGTTATTTATAACTTTTACCTTGGCTATCTTATATCTTTCATTTTCAAATAGGCTTATGTTTTAATGGTTATTTGTTCTTATAATCCTTTTTTTTTTAATTGGGTGGGATGAGAAGCCAGAGTCCCCACCAGACTAAAGAAGAAAAGATTCTTGCCTTTAAGAACTTAAGGGAATACTCTATAATTAGCATTGCTGACTGCATAGATATCCTTGCTTAGACTCTCCTACTTGCTCTGTGAATGTTCATTGGCATCGCCTCATTAATCCCAGGTGTCCTGGACCATTTTCGCTTAAGCTTTTCGTGTTTCTTTCTATGTACCTCTGCCCTGGACATGTGATGTCTTGAACCGACTACTTTTCAATTAACTATTGCATTCAGCTAGACCTTACTTTCTGATACGTACTTAATAAGTATGTATCATTATCATTACATCCTAATTGTATTCACATGTGCCTTGTAGTTAACATCGGACAAGTAAACAGTTATTAGAGATTTACTGCAATTTGTCATTTCCCAGCTATGTGCAGTTTTTAACACTGGATGGGATGTATGTAACATATAATAAGGGTCTTTGGGATGATCAGCTGCTTGGTATATCAGTTGTCCTTGTTTATTCAAAGTCACCTGGATATCATCCTCAAGGTCCAAACACCTGACAAGAGTTGAATATTCTGAAATTCATAGAAGTGCCTTCTCATTTTTTCCTAACAGTTCTATATTCCTTCTATACTCTCCGTAGCACTGAATTGTATACGTGGTCTGGTGTTTCATTCTTTCATCTATTTATGGTAGTCAACACTAACATTTTCATAAACCAGTGATTTTATATTATTTCTGTGTTTTTAAATTGATCACTAAAAACCATTTTTCTTTTCTTTTTTTGCTCTCCCATCCCACCCACTTATATATTCCCTAAATAGAGTGACTGGCCAGAAGGATACCAGCTTGCATCCTCTATGAATTTCCGCTTTCCCCAGTGTGTTCCTATAAACTTAAAAACTCTTATTCCCAACGCCAGTAATGAAGCTATTCAGCTAATGTCTGAAATGTTAAATTGGGATCCAAAGAAGCGACCGACAGCAAGCCAGGTAAGATGAATCCCCCTGGTACAGTGTTTGTTCCCTTCCTTCCTTCCTTCCTTCCTTCCTTCCTTCCTTCCTTCCTTCCTTTCTTCCTTCCTTCCTTCCCTTCCCTTCCCTTCCCTTCCCTTCCCTTCCCTTTTTGTTTTGAGGGTTTACAATACCAGGAATATTTTCATTTACAAAGACAAGTCTATTCTCAACCAGGGTTTTACCAAGAGAAGTAAGCCCAAAACCCTAAGGCATCCAATATGTCATGAATTAATTTCTAGGCCTACGAGATGCCTGGGAGAATTGAGAAGACAGCCACACCAATGATGTTCTGTGTCTGGCGGTTCAAATGAGGTTGAGGCTGAAAGAGATCAATTTCTCTAATGATAAAAATTCAGGGGGCGCCTGGGTGGCTCAGTCAGTTCAGCATCCGACTTCGGCTCAGGTCATGACCTCACTGTTTGTGAGTTTGAGCCCCGCGTCGGGCTCTGTGCTGACAGCTCAGAGCCTGGAGCCTGCTTAGGATTCTGTCTCTCTCTCTCTCTTCCCTTGCCCCGCTCATGGTCTGTCTCTCTCTCTCTCTCTCTCTCTCTCTCTCTCTCTCTCTCAAAAATAAATAAACATTAAAAAATATATTTGAAAAAAATTCAGGCATGTGACAGAGAATTAGGAAGAAACTCATCACTGGTAGTAGAGAGGCATCTCTTCAGCTAGGAAACAGATTTTCTGTGCTCTCCTGTGGTTTAGAGGTGGGTCCTTGTTCACTCCACACAACAGTGTCATCCCTCCATAGGACTAGAATATTGTTCACTCTGCAGCCCCCACAAGAGGGCAGCAGGTGGTACCCTCGCTTGGCTCCTCTGTGACTAGCCCTTCTACATCCTACAGGTGTTCTCTGGAGTCGCAGTCTTGAAAATGCCATGGCTGTGTTCGCAAAGGGCTTAGATTTAAAAAATCTAAGCTTTAGCGTATACTTATTGTTATTTAAATATAAATTCAGTATTAAAATTGCCAAAACAGGGGCACCTGGGTGGCTCAGTCGATTGAGCGTCCACCTCTGGATTTTGGCTCAGGTCGTGATCCCAGGGTCGTGGGATCGAGCCCCGCTTTGGGCTCCACAATGAGCATGGAGCCTGCTTAAGATCCTCTATCTCTCCTCTCTCTCTCTACCCCTCTCACGGCTCGCACTCTCTCTCTCTAAAATAAGAAAAAAAATTGAATTACCAAAACATTATTTCAGAAATAAGGTTGAGAAATGTTCTCAAAAGGTGAACTGGAAGAACAAATGGGAAAGAATAGTCAAGACAGGTTTGAATAAGTAATTGGAGGACAGTGGTGGGGCAGACAGCTTGCCCTATCAAATATTAAAACAATCTGTAAAGTGATAGTAATTACAACAGTGAAGGTACTAGCATACGAATGGACAGACAGCTCCGAGTTGCAAAAGCTGTAAGTCAGCAGAGGGTACATATGGCATCACAAATTGGGGGGGGGGGGGGTACCATCACTGGGACAATTAGTTAATTCTTTGGAAAAAAGTAAATTTAGGTTATTTCTCACCATACTTCTCAATTTTTCAAGTAAATCACAGAAGGTTTAAATAATAAGAAGGACAAACGAAACTATTAAGAACTAGAGAAATTATAGGTGAGTATCTGATCTCAGGCTAAGAAATAGAGGAGAATAAAAGTAATAGAAGAAGCCACAAAGGGAAAACTCAGATTTTTTTTTCCATCATGATAAATGTACTCCTTAATCCCCTTCACTGATTTCCCCCTTTTTCCCCCCCCCCCCCCCCCCCCCCGGGTGACCAACAGTTTGTTCTGTGTAGGTAAAGCTCAGATTTGATCATATAAAATTAAAATTTTCTCTTATAAAAATCTTAAGATTAGAAGGCAAATAGCAACAAATCTTTTTAACAAATGTGGCAGTGTATTTTCTAATGTTTCTAAATACTGGTTACTTTTGTAATAAAAATGCAATAAAACTCTTTAACTCTTACCTAAAAAAGAAGAATGGGCAAGAGACATGTTAAAAAGTCACAGAAAGGGGTGCCTGGGTGACTCAGTCAGTTAAGCATCCTACTCTTGGTTTCAGCTCAGGTCATGATCTCATGGTTTGATAGATCGAGCTCTACATCAGGCTCTATGTTGCCAGTGTGGAGCCTGCTTGGGATTCTCTCTCTACCTCTCTCTCTCTCTCTCTCTCTCTCTCTCTGCCCCTCCCCTGTTCATGCACACACTCTCTCTCAAAATAAATTACATTTTTTTAAATTTTTTTTAATGTTTATTTATTTTTGAGACAGAGAGAGACAGAGCATGAATGGGGGAGGGGCAGAGAGAGAGGAAGACACAGAATCGGAAGCAGGCTCCAGGCTCTGAGCCATCAGCCCAGAGCCCGACGCGGGGCTCGAACTCACGGACCGCGAGATCGTGACCTGAGCTGAAGTCAGACGCTTAACTGACTGAGCCACCCAGGCGCCCCTAAATTACATTTTTTTAAAAAATCACAGAAAAAGAGGGGCACCTGGGTGGCTCAGTCGGTTGAGTGTCCGACTTTGGCTCAGGTCATGATCTTGCAGTTCGTGAGTTCGAGCCCCGCATGGAGCCTGGAGTCTGTTTCTGATTCTGTGTCTCCCTCTCTCTTTGCCCCATCCCCACTCATGCTCTCTCTTTCTCTCTCTCTCTCTCAAAAATAAACATTAAAAAATTTTTTAATAAAAAAAAATCAAAGAAAAAGAAATAAAAATTACCAAAAATATTTTTTTGATGCTCCCCCCCCTTGTTCCCCATGGTAAAATGCAAAAAAAAAAATACAAAAAAACAAAAAACAAAACCTTTGAAAAGCTATTTCTCTAAGTAATGGAAAATAGTTTTGCAACATACTATATCAAGAACCTTAAGAACAATCAGAAAGTTGGATAAAGATTTCTGCACACAGATGTTAAAAGCTAATTAAAAACTTTCCATTGGCAGTATAAACCTAAATGTTTCCAAGGGAACATTTCAAGTTTAAACATCATTAAAATAGACTGTTTGCTACAATTAAAAAATGGAGACTGCTATTTGAACAAGATATTATAGCAGATATTACAGTAGATGCTGTTAATGCCTCACCCAGATCTTCTGTGCCAGGATGATGCACCTGTCCTCAGCTTTTCTGTAAAGTGCTGGTTGCTAATGCTCACAGCTGCTCCCTTTCCTGGACAATTGCTCCAGCCAGCAAAAACCAGCATCACTGAGAGGTTACGTACCCACACATCTGCTTTGGGGACAGTCTAGATCCTTTGCATGGCTGACATAAAGATACCTTTGTTTTAAGAGGGCAAAACCCCAAAGTCAGATTTTCATTTCAGAATCCCCCTCCTTCTCTGTGGATCAGGCCAAAGTAGACTTGATCAGAGTTGGTACCCTAGGTTGACCCCTCCCCACCCTTATCCTTCACCCACTTCAGATTTTTTTTTTTTTTTTCATGAAAAGCACTCCCTCAATATATCACTGGTACCCACCAGATCTCCTTCTTAGGCTCTGTTTCTAAGGAATCTGAATTAAGGCAGACAGTATGAGCTCCTGAAGTAATGCACACTTTATACCTTCAGATAAATTATATAATCTGTGGGCACAGAACAAAAAAAAATGGAATTTTTAAAATGAAACCATTTTAGAGAATTCTCAAGTTCAAATGCTAAGTTTAAAAGCAGGCTAGAATATTATAATACAATATGATTTTATTTTAAAAAAATATACATATATTACATGACTAGAAGGAAGTTCTGAAAAAAACAACCCGTCACAATGTGAGCAGTAGTTTTCTTCTGGTGTTGGCATTAGAAATCATTTTAATGTATAGAAATTTCTATACATCCTTTTTAAATCATTCTTTGTTCATTTTTTTATTTTATTTTGAGAGAGAGAGAGAGAGCAAGCAGGGAAGGGGCAGGGAGAGTGGGAGAGAGAGAGAATCCCAAGAAGGCTCTGAGCTGTCAGCCAGGAGCCTGATGTAGGACTCGAACTCACAAGAAGCCGTGAGATCATGACCGGAGTGGAAACCAAGAGTCAGACACTTAACCGACTGAGCCACCCAGGCACCCCTCTATGCATCCTTATTGTATGCAATGCTAAAATATTCCCTGCATGAGCAGTAAAAAATAAATTATTTCTAAAGACTTTCCTCCTCTGGAAGGACGGTAGCTGATATTAAAGAGGAAAAATTGTTACAGACGAAGCCGTGAAATTACGAAACGCATTTATAAAGGTTCTGGTTCCAAAATATAGCCCATTTCAAATTCAGGAGTATTGACACACTAATTAATATGACTTAATGCAGAATTTGAGTGCCTTCTGTGTGTCACGCAATGCTGTATTTAAATTGTCTGTGTTTGCAGAGCTCCACTTAGCAACGTCAGTGTAATTAACACGGACACCAGCTGTGGTAGGGGACATCGCAGAATTAAAAACTCTTTCTGCCTCCGCCGAAATCCACCTCCCTGCCCTTAACCTCTTTCTTGTCCACTATGTCATAGCCTTGCTTTTTAGTGGAAGCAGGGAGGCCTAGTTAGGGAGAGATGGAAGTTGTAGGGTACAGGGGCCATGCACAGAGCTACTTCTGTCCCCCCAAAAACTGCCCTTGCAGGCCTGAGAAGCAGCCAACTGTGGGTCAGGGCTGTGCTCACACACAGGTGGGGACCAGCTTAGGGCAGGATGTGCAGGGTAATAGGGCTGGGTGACCTCAAGGACCCCCTCCCACCTTCCCTCCCCTCCCCCCGCCCCCCACACAGACACAAACAGCGGAACTGGGAGCCTTCCTCCTTAATCCAGGCACAGGCTCACTGGTAAGGGGCTCAGCCTCCACAGCTGAGCTGCACAGAAGACTTCGGACGTTCTCCAGGTCAATTTTCATCCACCTTGGTGCTCCCGACATTTGGATCAGATCACCTCTGTTGTAGGGCTGTCCTGTTATTATACTCGATGCCAGGAGCACCTCCCACCCCCAAATTGTGACAATAAATAAATGTCTCCAGAGGGGACAAATCGCCCCCAGTTGAGAACCTCTACTGTAGCTCATGTCCCCAGACAGTCATGAGGGGTCCTCCACTCCACCTGCCACCTCCATGCAGCAGCAGCGAGTGGCTGACTGAACTAGTTGAAACTCAGTGATCAGGGGCATCTGGGTGGCTCAGTCGGTTGGACGTCCGACTTCGGCTCAGGTCACGATCTCACAGTCTGTGGGTTCGAGTCTCATGTCGGGCTCTGTGCCGACAGCTCAGAGCCTGGTGCCTGCTTCAGATTCTGTGTCTCCCTCTCTCTCTCCGACCCTCCCCTGCTCACGCTCTGTCTCTCTCTCTGTCTCAGAAATAAAAACATTTTTAAAAATTAAAAAAAAAAACCCTCAGTGATTTTTTATTATTTATATTTTCTTTCCATAAATATCTGGTATAGTGCTATAATACACTCTAAAACATATTCACTTGTCATCTCCTTTCTTAGAATTTTTTTATTGCTAGTAGGTATGTAGTTATCCTTAGGCTAAGTGTAGGCCTGAATTTTATATAATGTGATAAAGTTAACCGTTGAAAATGAACTACATAGGTTTTCTTAACTCATTTCCTAATGCCTTTGGACCATGATCAGTATCTAGCATTTTAGTTTGAATGAATCGCGTCCAATTTGGCCAGTGTTTATAAGCTAGATTTTTTTTTTCATACAGAATCTTTAAATACAACGGTTGTGTTGCCTGGATGTTAAAATTACATGTGAGTTTGACATTCTTCCTACTATGTTGTACTTTGCTTTTTAAAAGAAATTTCTTTCCTAAATCGTTACTTCCCAGTCCTCTTTTTGAAGGTACCACGTAAGGGAAAACTGGATGCTTTCTGAGTCTTTGAAGCTTATCTAGTCTAGTTCTATATGCTGAGCTCGCCGCCGGTCAGTAGTTCATGTGCAATACATGTCGGTGAGACCGTTTTCCATTTCTTATTTCCCTGCTTTTTGTAGGCACTGAAACACCCGTATTTTCAAGTTGGTCAAGTATTAGGACCTTCCTCACATCATCTGGAATCAAAACAATCTTTAAACAGTAAGCAGGTGCAACCACCAGAGCCGAAGCCATCTTTAGATGATCTAGAACCTGAGCCTCTGCCGGACATAAACGAGCAGACTGTCAGACAGCCGCAGCCGAAGAACAGCCACCAGCCACTGCGGTCCATCCAGCCGCCACAGAACACGAGTGTCCTGCAAGCGCCGAAGCAGCAGAAGCAGCCACAGACGCTATTTCCAAGCATCGTCAAAAACATGCCGGCCGTAAGTAGCCCGTGAGGATCCTTTATATACAGTAGTTTGGTGCGGTTAGGCTTTTGTTTTCTAGGCATTCCTAAAAATGCCTAGAAATGTTTGTTTATTTTTAAGAGAGAGAGAGAGAGAGAGAGAGAGAGAGAGAGACAGCGCACACAAGTGGGGAAGGCAAAGACAGAGAGAGAGAGGGAGACACAGAGTCCGAAGCAGGCTCCAGGCTCTGAGCTGTCAGCACAGAGCCTGACGCGGGGCTCAAACTCAGGAACAATGAGATCATGACCTGAGCTGAAGTTGGACGCTTACCTGACTGAGCCACCCAGGCGCCCCCTAAAAAAAATTTTTTTAAGATGTAGAATATGATTCTGTGTTAAAGTCCTTGCTTCCTCTGGCCGGGGCTTAGCATGAGATAACTTAAAATTCTAATATGGTTTATGAAAAGAAAAACCACCAAAACTAATGTAATAAAGTTTTGATGTTACAGACTTTAACAGTTACTCAGATACAGAAGAACTGAAAGCATTTAATAGAATATGGGACTCAAGAGAGCTGACCCTAAAATCTTAAGGATTTTAACAGTAATTTTATACTGGTTTTAAATACTATTGAACATGAACAGATTTTTTTTTTTTTTTATAAGTGTCAGGCATAGTATAAAAACTTCCTCTTCCGACTTCGGTTGTTTGGTCGGTTCAGGGAGCTCGTCATGTGCCATATTACTGGCTCCTCAAGATGTATACTCCCAAATGCATTGCATTATGGGCATTGTAGGACTGAGAGATCTCAAAGAAAACTGCCTAGTTCCTTATCCATTCCTGCCACCCCTATAGAAGCAAGCCCTGCTCGCAAAGCCCTGACGTATTCTAACATACAATTAATTATTTGTATCTTATGTGTATTGTTTATTATCTGGCTCTTCCTACTGGAATGTAAGTTTCATGAGGTCAGGGATGTTGTCTGTTTTGTTTATCAGTACAGGCCCCAAACCCAGAATGGTGCCTGGCACATGGTAAATTCTCAAACATCTGTTGAACAAATGAGTGAATAATTGTCCACATTATTTCTGTTCAGCACCCCCAGGGTCCTGAGGAATCCACATCACCTTTGGGGCATTTCTGACTATTAGAAAGTTCTTATGGGGCGCCTGGGTGGCGCAGTCGGTTAAGCGTCCGACTTCAGCCAGGTCACGATCTCGCAGTCCGTGAGTTCGAGCCCCACGTCGGGCTCTGGGCTGATGGCTCGGAGCCTGGAGCCTGTTTCCGATTCTGTGTCTCCCTCTCTCTCTGCCCCTCCCCCGTTCATGCTCTGTCTCTCTCTGTCCCAAAAATAAATAAACGTTGAAAAAAAAAAAAAAAAGAAAATAGCCCTTATACTGCCTGCCCTTTTCTCTGGGAGAAACATCCCCGGTTCCCCCATGTGCTCCGCACATGACATCATTCACCAATGACTGAGTAATCCTTGCTTCCTGGGTAGGAAGGAGCTGTTGAGTCCCCCTCACCATCCTGCTTCCCCGTTAGAATGAGGCTGCTAGAACCAGAGGTGAACAGCAGGCAGGGAGTATAAACCATGGTGAATCGCCTCCAACACCCCAGAACCAGATTTGATTTACAATCAAATGTTGACTCGTACTGAGAGGAAAAGAAAAAGAATATTTACTGAGTATCTACTAAGTGCCACGTACTATGCCCAGCCCTGGTATGCACTAAGTTAAAGTGCCCAATACCCTGGCCCTATACCTTCATGATGAACAGAATGGCAGGGAGCCCTTGGGCAGGCCACTAGAACTTTCTTCTAGATGGACATTGATCCATTGGCAGCACTCTTGGTCAGAGTACCGAACTACGTACTTAGTCTGCTATAACAAAGTGCCATAGAGTGGGTGGCTCTAAGCCAGAAATTTATTTTATCACAGTTCTAGATGCTGGGAAGTCCAAGATCAGAGCGTTAGCCAATTTGATTCCTAGGGAGGGCCTTCTTCCTGGTTTGTGGATGTCACCTTCTTGCTTTGTCCTCACGTGGCAGAGAGAGAAAGCAGGCTCTCTGGAGTCTCTTTCATAAGGGCACTAATCCCCAGTTACCTTCCAAAGGCCACTTGTCCAAATACCATCACATTAGACGTGGGTTATAAATTGGGGGGGGGGGGGGGGTGGTCAGCAGTACTGACCCTGCCTTGTTGTCCTTTTGTCGCTTCACTGATAGCCTCAAAGACCCTGTCACCCATTTTGTCGAAGGCCACACAGACTATATACGTTGTGTGCTTCTTATAAAAAATGGTTGCCTACGTGGTCTGCCACTCCTTTCCCTTGATGCTCAAAAACTTTCCCTTTAGCAACTGATTTTCGAATCTTTGTCCTCATCCTATACCAAACGTATTAAAGTGGAGTTGGCAAAACTCCACCTTCTACGGTACAAAAATTACGTACATTTGCCCCTTTCCGGTCTTCTCAGGCATACGACTTGATGTTACTGACACTGTTCAGAAGCACACAGACTCAGCACCCTAAAAAACCATTCCACCAAAACCAGAGCCTCAAACTCAGCTAAGTGTAACCTTTGATCAGCTCTGCTTATCTGGGACCTGATAGCTTTTTATTCTCCTTAGTCTAGAGCTCATTCTCCCCGGCAAAGAAAACAATAACAGAAGTTGGCAAATACCATTTTCGTCATGGGCCATCACTGTGACACCACGGGCTCCAAGCAATAGTATATCCATTCTTTCAACATCATGCTCCAAAGATAACTGTATTTGCTGACCTTGCTTCCAAATTCCCTAATTTGCAATCGCCTTTTGGACTCCTCGGTTCACAAACCCCAAAAACACCCCAAATAAATTTGAATAAAACCACTCTCTGATCCAAGCCAAGTCTTCCTCCTCGTTCCTTATTTCTGTTGACAGGGCCCCCATCCTGAAATGATTCCTGCCTTTCCTTCTCTGCATCCATTAGGATTACACTCAGTGACTTACGACGGAAACCCGGCCACTGAGGCTCCAACAGTAATGGGTTGTTTTCCCACATGACAAGAAGCCAGGGGTGGGCCAAACCAGGGCTGCGGCAGCCTGTAGAAGGAACCAGACCGCTTCTGCCCTCCTGTTCTACCATGCTTACCAAGCAGCTTTCCTTCCTATGGCCACAACATGGCTGCTGTCCCTTTGGGATGGCATCTGCATTCTAGAAGAGGGAAGAGTGATGGGGCCCCTGGGTGGCTCAGGCCGCTAAGCGTCCGACTTCTGCTCGGGTCATGATCTCACAGTTTGTGAGTTCGAGCCCTGCGTCGGGCTCTGTGCTGACAGCTCAGAGCCTGGAGCCTGCTTCGGATTCTGTGTCTCCCTCTCTCTCTCCCTCTGTCCCTTCCCCGCTTGAGCTCTCTCTCTCTCTCTCTCTCAAAAATAAATAAACATTAAAAACAACAACAACAACAACAAAACAAAACACTGGCATGTCATGCTAGCTGTCCCAGAAATCCCTCTAGTAGACTTCCACTGACAACTCATTGGCTAGACTGTGTCACATGGCTACAAACAGCTGCAAAGGCAGCTAGGACTTCAGGTATTTAAGCATACTGCTGCGACAAGTGCTGCCACACTCTTCTCTCACATCTGTTCACATAGATGCAAAGTCCAGGCCTTTAATTCCTTGTTAAGAGCACACGTGTTCTTTCCCAAGCATTCCGACGACTAGGAATCTGTCGCCCTTGCCACTGCATGCCAGTATAACTGCAAAGGCCTCCTATCGGAAGAGTCTGGCCTTCGGGAATGCTGCCTGTATCTCCTCACTTTTTAGCTCAAAAAACATCCAGTGTTCTCCACTGCTCACAGGAGAGCTGCAGCTCGTTAGGCAGACGCTGGAAGGCCTTCAGACTCCAGCGTCAGTCTGTCCTTGCAACCCTGTCTTTCACTACTTCTAGCACCAACTATCTGCCTTAATAAGCACCAACCACCCTTCCTTCCCAGAACACACTCTGGCACTTTTCTATCAGAAAGTCACCCTCTTTCCCTCTTCCAAACTCTGGAACAACAACAATAATAGTAATAACAATCGTACCACCTAACTCAGTGACTCTCATCACGCGTTAGGCCCTAACCTAAGGACTTCCGATGTATTTTACTATTCAATTCAGAAACACTAATTAGATAAACATTGCATATCACCATTTAAGGAGGAGGAAACCGAGCCTTTGAAACGTTCAGTCACTTGCCCAAAGAGACAGTCACCCATGGCAGTTTTCCAAATTATACAGCGATGAGCAGTTCTGATCCTTAAGTATTCGAGTCCTCCCCCAACCCAATGTCAGAGATCTCTCCTTTCTCGGAACCCCTATCCTGTTTTTAGCACGTGCTACCTATTTTTGTTAACACTTTTCAACGTGTGTCCGTGTTATCTTAACGATATGGAAGGCCCCTCGAGATCAGGTACTCTTAGTATAAGGTAGAGTAGCTTGTGCATAAAAGGCATTCAGCAAATGATTAGAGATGATGATGACTGATTTTCCACCACAGAAGCCAAATGGTACCCTGGGGCACAAAAGTGCTAGGAGGCGCTGGGGTCAGACGGTGTTCAAGTCTGGAGACAGCTGGGAAGAGTATGAGGATTACGATCTTGGAGCCTCCTATTCCAAGCGGCCGAGCATGGGTGTATTCAAAGAAAAGAGGAAAAAAGATACCCCATTCCGGTAAGATTTCACATCCCTCAGGAAAATCTATTTTTATCATGTATCAACTTTATGTCACTCAGGACATACAAATGCAGGGAGACATTAAAGGCAATAAGTAGCTTAATATTGTTCTCTTCCATAAACCCCAAATCTGCACACGTACCTCTGGGAAGGTAAGAATCTTGGCTTCTCACGGTAAAGATGCCCAGTATTTTTGTTGTTGTTGTTGTTGTGTTTGTGTCCATTTTTATTTTAGTTTTTTATTTTAGTTTCTTATTTTAGCTTTTTATTTTAGTTTTTTTTTTTATATATGAAATTTATTGTCAAATTGGTTTCCATACAACACCCAGTGCTCATCCCAAAAGGTGCCCTCCTCAATACCCATCACCCACCCTCTCCTCCCTCCCACCCCCCATCAACCCTCAGTTTGCTCTCAGTTCTCAACAGTCTCTTATGCTTTGGCTCTCTCCCACTCTAACCTCTTTTTTTTTTCCTTCCCCTCCCCCATGGGTTTCTGTTAAGTTTCTCAGGATCCACATAAGAGTGAAACCATATGGTATCTGTCTTTCTCTGTATGGCTTATTTCACTTAGCATCACACTCTCCAGTTCCATCCACGTTGCTACAAAAGGCCATATTTCATTTTTTCTCATTGCCACGTAGTATTCCATAGTGTATATAAACCACAATTTCTTTATCCATTCATCAGTTGATGGACATTTAGGCTCTTTCCATAATTTGGCTATTGTTGAGAGTGCTGCTATGAACATTGGGGTACAAGTGCCCCTATGCATCAGTACTCCTGTGTCCCTTGGATAAATTCCTAGCAGTGCTATTGCTGGGTCATAGGGTAGGTCTATTTTTAATTTTCTGAGGAACCTCCACACTGCTTTCCAGAGCGGCTGCACCAATTTGCATTCCCACCAACAGTGCAAGAGGGTTCCCGTTTCTCCACATCCTCTCCAGCATCTATAGTCTCCTGATTTGTTCATTTTGGCCACTCTGACTGGCGTGAGGTGATACCTGAGTGTGGTTTTGATTTGTATTTCCCTGATAAGGAGCGACGCTGAACATCTTTTCATGTGCCTGTTGGCCATCCGGATGTCTTCTTTAGAGAAGTGTCTATTCATGTTTTCTGCCCATTTCTTCACTGGGTTATTTGCTTTTCGGGTGTGGAGTTTGGTGAGCTCTTTATAGATTTTGGATACTAGCCCTTTGTCCGATATGTCATTTGCAAATATCTTTTCCCATTCCGTTGGTTGCCTTTTAGTTTTGTTGGTTGTTTCCTTTGCTGTGCAGAAGCTTTTTATCTTCATAAGGTCCCAGTAATTCACTTTTGCTTTTAATTCCCTTGCCTTTGGGGATGTGTCGAGTAAGAGATTGCTACGGCTGAGGTCAGAGAGGTCTTTTCCTGCTTTCTCCTCTAGGGTTTTGATGGTTTCCTGTCTCACATTCAGGTCCTTTATCCATTTTGAGTTTATTTTTGTGAATGGTGTGAGAAAGTGGTCTAGTTTCAACCTTCTGCATGTTGCTGTCCAGTTCTCCCAGCACCATTTGTTAAAGAGACTGTCTTTTTTCCATTGGATGTTCTTTCCTGCTTTGTCAAAGATGAGTTGGCCATACGTTTGTGGGTCTAGTTCTGGGGTTTCTATTCTATTCCATTGGTCTATGTGTCTGTTTTTGTGCCAATACCATGCTGTCTTGATGATGACAGCTTTGTAGTAGAGGCTAAAGTCTGGGATTGTGATGCCTCCTGCTTTGGTCTTCTTCTTCAAAATTACTTTGGCTATTCGGGGCCTTTTGTGGTTCCATATGAATTTTAGGATTGCTTGTTCTAGTTTCGAGAAGAATGCTGGTGCAATTTTGATTGGGATTGCATTGAATGTGTAGATAGCTTTGGGTAGTATTGACATTTTGACAATATTTATTCTTCCAATCCATGAGCAGGGAATGTCTTTCCATTTCTTTAAATCTTCTTCAATTACCTTCATAAGCTTTCTATAGTTTTCAGCATACAGATCCTTTACATCTTTGGTTAGATTTATTCCTAGGTATTTTATGCTTCTTGGTGCAATTGTGAATGGGATCAGTTTCTTTATTTGTCTTTCTGTTGCTTCATTGTTAGTGTATAAGAATGCAACTGATTTCTGTACATTGATTTTGTATCCTGCAACTTTGCTGAATTCATGTATCAGTTCTAGCAGACTTTTGGTGGAGTCTGTCGGATTTTCCATGTATAATATCATGTCAACTGCAAAAAGCGAAAGCTTGACTTCATCTTTGCCAATTTTGATGCCTTTGATTTCCTTTTGTTGTCTGATTGCTGATGCTAGAACTTCCAGCACTATGTTAAACAACAGCGGTGAGAGTGGGCATCCCTGTCGTGTTCCTGATCTCGGGGAA
>NW_024412467.1:15424717-15470868 GCF_014898765.1 Herpailurus yagouaroundi
TTGTTGTTGTTGTGTTTGTGTCCATTTTTATTTTAGTTTTTTATTTTAGTTTCTTATTTTAGCTTTTTATTTTAGTTTTTTTTTTTATATATGAAATTTATTGTCAAATTGGTTTCCATACAACACCCAGTGCTCATCCCAAAAGGTGCCCTCCTCAATACCCATCACCCACCCTCTCCTCCCTCCCACCCCCCATCAACCCTCAGTTTGCTCTCAGTTCTCAACAGTCTCTTATGCTTTGGCTCTCTCCCACTCTAACCTCTTTTTTTTTTTTTTCCTTCCCCTCCCCCATGGGTTCCTGTTAAGTTTCTCAGGATCCACATAAGAGTGAAACCATATGGTATCTGTCTTTCTCTGTATGGCTTATTTCACTTAGCATCACACTCTCCAGTTCCATCCACGTTGCTACAAAAGGCCATATTTCATTTTTTCTCATTGCCACGTAGTATTCCATTGTGTATATAAACCACAATTTCTTTATCCATTCATCAGTTGATGGACATTTAGGCTCTTTCCATAATTTGGCTATTGTTGAGAGTGCTGCTATGAACATTGGGGTACAAGTGCCCCTATGCATCAGTACTCCTGTGTCCCTTGGATAAATTCCTAGCAGTGCTATTGCTGGGTCATAGGGTAGGTCTATTTTTAATTTTCTGAGGAACCTCCACACTGCTTTCCAGAGCGGCTGCACCAATTTGCATTCCCACCAACAGTGCAAGAGGGTTCCCGTTTCTCCACATCCTCTCCAGCATCTATAGTCTCCTGATTTGTTCATTTTGGCCACTCTGACTGGCGTGAGGTGATACCTGAGTGTGGTTTTGATTTGTATTTCCCTGATAAGGAGCGACGCTGAACATCTTTTCATGTGCCTGTTGGCCATCCGGATGTCTTCTTTAGAGAAGTGTCTATTCATGTTTTCTGCCCATTTCTTCACTGGGTTATTTGCTTTTCGGGTGTGGAGTTTGGTGAGCTCTTTATAGATTTTGGATACTAGCCCTTTGTCCGATATGTCATTTGCAAATATCTTTTCCCATTCCGTTGGTTGCCTTTTAGTTTTGTTGGTTGTTTCCTTTGCTGTGCAGAAGCTTTTTATCTTCATAAGGTCCCAGTAATTCACTTTTGCTTTTAATTCCCTTGCCTTTGGGGATGTGTCGAGTAAGAGATTGCTACGGCTGAGGTCAGAGAGGTCTTTTCCTGCTTTCTCCTCTAGGGTTTTGATGGTTTCCTGTCTCACATTCAGGTCCTTTATCCATTTTGAGTTTATTTTTGTGAATGGTGTGAGAAAGTGGTCTAGTTTCAACCTTCTGCATGTTGCTGTCCAGTTCTCCCAGCACCATTTGTTAAAGAGACTGTCTTTTTTCCATTGGATGTTCTTTCCTGCTTTGTCAAAGATGAGTTGGCCATACGTTTGTGGGTCTAGTTCTGGGGTTTCTATTCTATTCCATTGGTCTATGTGTCTGTTTTTGTGCCAATACCATGCTGTCTTGATGATGACAGCTTTGTAGTAGAGGCTAAAGTCTGGGATTGGGATGCCTCCTGCTTTGGTCTTCTTCTTCAAAATTACTTTGGCTATTCGGGGCCTTTTGTGGTTCCATATGAATTTTAGGATTGCTTGTTCTAGTTTCGAGAAGAATGCTGGTGCCATTTTGATTGGGATTGCATTGAATGTGTAGATAGCTTTGGGTAGTATTGACATTTTGACAATATTTATTCTTCCAATCCATGAGCAGGGAATGTCTTTCCATTTCTTTAAATCTTCTTCAATTACCTTCATAAGCTTTCTATAGTTTTCAGCATACAGATCCTTTACATCTTTGGTTAGATTTATTCCTAGGTATTTTATGCTTCTTGGTGCAATTGTGAATGGGATCTGTTTCCTTATTTGTCTTTCTGTTACTTCATTGTTAGTGTATAAGAATGCAACTGATTTCTGTACATTGATTTTGTACCCTGCAACTTTGCTGAATTCATGTATCAGTTCTAGCAGACTTTTGGTGGAGTCTGTCGGATTTTCCATGTATAATATCATGTCAACTGCAAAAAGCGAAAGCTTGACTTCATCTTTGCCAATTTTGATGCCTTTGATTTCCTTTTGTTGTCTGATTGCTGATGCTAGAACTTCCAGCACTATGTTAAACAACAGCGGTGAGAGTGGGCATCCCTGTCGTGTTCCTGATCTCAGGGAAAAAGCTCTCAGTTTTTCCCCGTTGAGGATGATGTTAGCTGTGGGCTTTTCATAAATGGCTTTTATGATCTTTAAGTATGTTCCTTCTATCCTGACTTTCTCAAGGGTTTTTATTAAGAAAGGGTGCTGGATTTTGTCAAAGGCCTTTTCTGCATCGATTGACAGGATCATATGGTTTTTCTCTTTTTTTTTGTTAATGTGATGTATCACGTTGATTGATTTGCGAATGTTGAACCAGCCCTGCATCCCAGGAATGAATCCCACTTGATCATGGTGGACAATTCTTTTTATATGCCGTTGAATTCGATTTGCTAGTATCTTATTGAGAATTTTGGCATCCGTATTCATCAGGGATATTGGCCTGTAGTTCTCTTTTTTTACTGGGTCTCTGTCTGGTTTAGGAATCAAAGTAATACTGGCTTCATAGAATGAGTCTGGAAGTTTTCCTTCCCTTTCTATTTCTTGGAATAGCTTGAGAAGGATAGGTATTATCTCTGCTTTAAACGTCTGGTAGAACTCCCCTGGGAAGCCATCTGGTCCTGGACTCTTATTTGTTGGGAGATTTTTGATAACCGATTCAATTTCTTCGCTGGTGATGGGTCTGTTCAAGCTTTCTATTTCCTCCTGATTGAGTTTTGGAAGAGTGTGGGTGTTCAGGAATTTGTCCATTTCTTCCAGGTTGTCCAATTTGTTGGCATATAATTTTTCATAGTATTCCCTGATAATTGTTTGTATCTCTGAGGGATTGGTTGTAATCATTCCATTTTCATTCATGATTTTATCTATTTGGGTCATCTCCCGTTTCTTTTTGAGAAGCCTGGCTAGAGGTTTGTCAATTTTGTTTATTTTTTCAAAAAACCAACTCTTGGTTTCGTTGATCTGCTCTACAGTTTTTTTAGATTCTATATTGTTTATTTCTGCTCTGATCTTTATTATTTCTCTTCTTCTGCTGGGTTTAGGCTGCCTTTGCTGTTCTGCTTCTATTTCCTTTAGGTGTGCTGTTAGATTTTGTATTTGGGATTTTTCTTGTTTCTTGAGATAGGCCTGGATTGCAATGTATTTGCCTCTCAGGACTGCCTTCGCTGCGTCCCAAAGCGTTTGGATTGTTGTATTTTCATTTTCGTTTGTTTCCATATATTTTTTAATTTCTTCTCGAATTGCCTGGTTGACCCACTCATTCGTTAGTAGGGTGTTCTTTAACCTCCATGTTTTTGGAGGTTTTCCAGACTTTTTTCTGTGGTTGATTTCAAGCTTCATAGCATTGTGGTCTGAAAGTATGCATGGTATGATTTCAATTCTTGTAAACTTATGAAGGGCTGTTTTGTGACCCAGTATATGATCTATCTTGGAGAATGTTCCATGTGCACTGGAGAAGAAAGTATATTCTGTTGCTTTGGGATGCAGAGTTCTAAATATATCTGTCAAGTCCATCTGATCCAATGTCTCATTCAGGGCCCTTGTTTCTTTACTGACCGTGTGTCTAGATGATCTATCCATTTCTGTAAGTGGGGTGTTAAAGTCCCCTGCAATTACCACATTCTTATCAATAAGGTTGCTTGTGTTTATGAGTAATTGTTTTATATATTTGGGCGCTCCAGTATTCGGCGCATAGACATTTATAATTGTTAGCTCTTCCTGATGGACAGACCCTGTCACTATTATATAATGTCCTTCTTCATCTCTTGTTACAGCCTTTAATTTAAAGTCTAGTTTGTCTGATATAAGTATGGCTACTCCAGCTTTCTTTTGGCTTCCAGTAGCATGATAAATAGTTCTCCATCCCCTCACTCTCAATCTAAAGGTGTCCTCAGGTCTAAAATGAGTCTCTTGTAGACAGCAAATAGATGGGTCTTGTTTTTTTATCCATTCTGATACCCTATGTCTTTTGGTTGGCGCATTTAATCCATTTACATTCAGTGTTATTATAGAAAGATATGGGTTTAGAGTCATTGTGATGTCTGTATGTTTTATGCTTGTAGTGATGTCTCTGATACTTTGTCTCACAGGGTCCCCCTTAGGATCTCTTGTAGGGCTGGTTTAGTGGTGACAAATTCCTTCAGTTTTTGTTTGTTTGGGAAGACCTTTATCTCTCCTTCTATTCTAAATGACAGGCTTGCTGGATAAAGGATTCTCGGCTGCATATTTTTTCTGTCTAGCAAACTGAAAATCTCGTGCCAACTCTTTCTGGCCTGCCAAGTTTCAAAAGAGAGATCAGTCACGAGTCTTATAGGTCTCCCTTTATATGTGAGGGCACGTTTACCCCTTGCTGCTTTCAGAATTTTCTCTTTATCCTTGTATTTTGCCAGTTTCACTATGATATGTCGTGCAGAAGATCGATTCAAGTTACGTCTGAAGGGAGTTCTCTGTGCCTCTTGGATTTCAATGCCTTTTTCCTTCCCCACTTCAGGGAAGTTCTCAGCTATTATTTCTTCAAGTACCCCTTCAGCACCTTTCCCTCTCTCTTCCTCCTCTGGGATACCAATGATGCGTATATTATTTCTTTTTAGTGTATCACTTAGTTCTCTAATTTTCCCCTCATACTCCTGGATTTTTTTATCTCTCTTTTTCTCAGCTTCCTCTTTTTCCATAACTTTATCTTCTAGTTCACCTATTCTCTCCTCTGCCTCTTCAATCCGAGCTGTGGTGGTTTCCATTTTGTTATGCATTTCATTTAAAGCGTTTTTCAGCTCCTCGTGACTGTTCCTTAGTCCCTTGATCTCTGTAGCAAGAGATTCTCTGCTGTCAGCTATACTGTTTTCAAGCCCAGCGATTAATTTTATGACTATTATTCTAAATTCACTTTCTGTTATATTATTTAAATCCTTTTTGATCAGCTCATTAGCTGTTGTTATTTCCTGGAGATTCTTCTGAGGGGAATTCTTCCGCTTGGTCATTTTGGATAGTCCCTGGCGTGGTGAGGACCTGCAGGGCACTTCCCCTGTGCTGTGGTGTATAACTGGAGTTGGTGGGCGGAGCCGCAGTCAGACCTGATGTCTGCCCCCAGCCCACCGCTGGGGCCACAGTCAGACTGGTGCGTGCCTCTCTTCCCCTCTCCTAGGGGCGGGATTCACTGTGGGGTGGGGTGGCCCGTCTGGGCTACTTGCACACTGCCAGGCTTGTGATGCTGGGGATCTGGCGTCTTAGCTGGGGTGGGTAGGCAAGGTGCACAGGGGCAGGAGGGGCAGGCTTAGCTTGCTTCTCCTTAGGTGATCCACTTCAGGAGGGGCCCTGTGGCAGCAGGAGGGAGTCAGATCCGCTGCCGGACGTTTGGCTCCGCAGAAGCGCAGAGTTGGGTGTTTGCGCGGAGCGAGCAAGTTCCCTGGCAGGAACTGGTTCTCTTTGGGATTTTGGCTGGGGGATGGGCGGGGAAGATGGCGCTGGCGAGCGCCTTTGTTCCCCACCAAACTGAGCTCTGTCGTCCGGGGGCTCAGCAGCTTTCCTTCCCTTTGTCCTCCAGCCTTCCCGCTTTCTGAGCAGAGCTGTTAACTTATGACCTCCCAGCCGCTAAGTCGCGCTTGCTGTCGGAACACAGTCCGTCAGGCCCCTCCGCTTTTTGCAAGCCAGACTCGGGGGCTCTGCTTGGCCGGCGAGCCGCCCCTCCGCCCCGGCTCCTTCCCGCCAGTCCGTGGAGCGCGCACCGCCTCGCCGCCCTTCCTACCTCTTCCATGGGCCTCTCGTCTGCGCTTGGCTCCGGCGACTCCGTTCTGCTAATCCTCTGGTGGTTTTCTGGGTTATTTAGGCAGGTGTAGGTGGAATCTAAGTGATCAGCAGGACGCGCGGTGAGCCCAGCGTCCTCCTACGCCGCCATCTTCCCTCCCTCCAAAGATGCCCAGTATTAATGGCTGAGTGCTGCAGGCGCGTGGAGGGAAGGGCTCTTGTTAAGTTTTGAGCATACCCTGATGAAATACAATCCCACGATTCCCATCTGAAATCTGCATGCCTATTTGAAGAAAGCAAAGCACAACCTACAGAGGCAATGATTTCTTCCCATGGCGTTCAGGTTCCCTTATTTGTTTGTTTGCTATTCTAAACCTTTGGGATCACTTCCTAAACTTTTTCTGGAAGTTTAACGTCTCCAGCAGCCCCCTGTCTTTCTCTAAGCCCAGTATTCATGAGTGCACTATTCACCTTTGAGGTGAGGGTGGGTTAAACGTTGTGAACCAATGTGTGGGGAAATACTGTCTTTCTCTCTCCCTCTTTCTCTCTCTCTCTCTCTCTCTCTCTCTCTCTCTCTCTGGAATAAAAGAATAGGGAGAAAAACATATTGGCAGGAGGCAGGGAATTTTATCTAATAGCTATCTGGCATTCCCTTGGGGTCCACATATCTCTGAAGGTACATGGAGATTCTGAGAGGGGGACCTATGCTTGGATAATCCTCAGTCAATACGTTTCTAGTTTCTCAATTCCATAGGGACCCTTCCCTAAAATACATGAACTTGAGAATAAACCTGCTTAATCCCCCTGTGGAAAGTCACACCTCTTAGCATTTTCATATGTGAGTGGCAGGAAGGCCAAACAACTTTTGAGATGCTAAGCAAAAGGAGAAGTCAGAAGACCAACACCTTCCACTTGGAAGGCTTTGTTGTCCTATAGTATTTCTCTTCAAGGGAAAAGCCCACATTAGAAATAGGGAATTTTAGCCTATTTGGAAAGCACGTGTTGGAAAGCACGGAGATTCAGAACCACTAAAGCACCAGGACCCAGTGATGCTTATTCTTTTAAGTGTACCAGAATGTTCTGTGAAACTGTCTGATTTTTCAAAACCTACGGATATACATTATACATAATTTGTTGAAGATTCAGAGTGTTTATGGAATAAGGGTATGGAATAAGGGAATAAGTTAAGACTTATTTTATCAAGTTGTACCATGAAATACTCCAATTATAGTCAATCCTCATAATATTTCACTTTATAAATTATTTACTGTTTTCCACCTATTGTTAACAAGAAACAAGAAATAAAATGATTTAATTTACGATGGGAAATTATAGATGTCAGCTTAAAGATGTCAACATCCTAAAGACGTGTAGAGAGCTATATAATTCCTTTTTTTAAAAATAATTCTTCGCGTCTGCGTTGGCCTAGTCTGTAGATGACTTGAAAACTTTTTTTTTTAACCCATGACGTTCTAATTCCAGCTGAATTTTATCACGTACTTTTAGGGGTAGAAGAGATTTGAATCCAAACCTATAGATCGAGTTTGTAGTCCACATACTTAATTCTGGCAAGGAAATGATTGATAAATTTCAGTATCAATTATTCCTTTTCTCTTGAAATTCGTTCGAAAAACTGTATGACAATTTTTAATGTATTTCTTCCATTTTTTATTTTTTGGTATCTTCAAATGGCTTTATACGATTTAGACATAATAATGATTAAGATACTTCCATTTATTAAGCGCCTACCTAAATTTTAATTTGTAATCTTCATACTCCAGTACAACTATCTGCAGAGTAGACTACTGAGAGTCAGATAGGTTGAAGGAACAGGTTGCCTAAAGTCAGACGAGGCCTAATCCCAAACTAGACCTCTGTCTCTTTTTTTGCACCACACTATTTCTTAAGCAATAAGAGCTCAAACACTCGGCGCACTGAATGGACCCTGCTATTGTCTGCTCAGTTCCTCTGGCGGCCTAGGCTTCCTCATAAAGAACACAGAAGACCCAATGCTACAGTGTGCAACTTTTACTGATGAGGTTGTCTCTTTTAAAGTCAACAAAAGCAAGATGTTTATACTTGCGCGCACGCTCGGTAGACGTTTACTAAATACAGAGATGTATTAAGCCACGGCAGGAACAGGATGTGGTCTGTCTGCAGCCCATCAAACGTATAGCAGCAGAAATAAGACCTTCGAGTCAGCATGACATCAGAGCAGAGCGTGCACGGAGTGCTGCTAACGAAGGAGCTGCAAAGAGCTCAAAAGTCCTGTTTACGGGCAGCAGAGCACTTCGAGGAGAGGAGGCTTTCTGGAATGAGCGGTCTTGAAAGTGGGGCGAATCTCAGCGGTTGGCATGACTACAATGGGCTGAGCCAAAGGGAAAGGAGGCAGGAACGGGTGGGGCCGTTTCGAATGAAAGGGGCCACCTGCCTGTGTCTAGAACTACCCCTGAGCGGGTGGGGGCAGCCAGCAGCTCAGAGGGCCAGCCAGGCCAGCGTCAGCCTCCGAGGGGGACCCAGACGGCCTTACTGATCAGACGTTACGTGAGTAGGCAGGGACGGTGGCCACGACGGTCCTCCCACAGGATAAACCCACCACCGCAGCCGGGGCTGGGGAGCCAGAAACATTATACGCAGGCAGTTTGCTGCTCAGCGATAAAGCTTTCTGTCACATCATGGCTGGTATCAGAAATGATTCCAGACGCTGCCTGATACCTTTCGGGGGAGAAGTCGTCCCTCGGTGCTCCCGTCAGCAAAAGGACTCTGACGGGAACCGTGTTGAGTGGGGTGGCCTTGCCCGGTTTGAAGAGACGCGCAGGGGGCGGGTGGGGGACGCCGTAGCTGCCGTCGTCTCATTTTTCAAGTAGTGATGCTACCTTCTGTGGACTTTCAAGGCTTCCAGAGTCGGTGCCCTCAGCCTCGCACCACTCAGCAGGGGAAAACAAGAGCTTACCCGCTGCCGTTTCCCAGAAATCGGATTCTGAACTGTCGACTGCTTCCACCGCTAAGCAGTACTACTTGAAGCAATCCAGATACCTTCCAGGTGAGCAGAGAACATACAACGTTAATGCTAACTAGGGGAGGGGTCGGGCTTAAGCGTCCTGGAATATTTGCAGAAAGGGCACCACTGAAACAGCGCTCTCTGCCGGCTCAGCCTGGTCAGTGCTTGTTCCCAAGTACTTTCTGGGTCCCCTGCCTCGGGGAAGTCCGCTCAAGAAATG
Organism: Herpailurus yagouaroundi; assembly: GCF_014898765.1. Lineage (NCBI taxonomy): Eukaryota > Metazoa > Chordata > Mammalia > Carnivora > Felidae > Herpailurus > Herpailurus yagouaroundi. The sequence goes on from NW_024412467.1 coordinate 15,433,781, forward strand.
CCTGGCAACCAAAAAGATGAGAATAGGCTTCAAAAAAAAAAACAAAAACAAAAACAAAAACAAAAACAAAAAAAACCTCCCTCTCCCGCCAAAGCTCTGCCTTTAGTAAGCGCTAAGTTTTATTAAAACAATTCTGCACCCCCGCGACACCATTTTATAAAATGTAGCATTTTACACTGTTTCCTAAATGATCGGGATTGTGTTTTTGAAAGATCATTGTGGGTAGAGCATACTAGGGGCTCAAGAGGCCACTGCACGTGTCTGGAACGAGAGGGTGATGGCTTGTTCCACAATGGTGAACGTGGACACAGAAATGGGTAAAATCTCCATGTATTTGAGTAGTGGAAAGACAGGACTTGCTGACAGATGGGCACGGGTGGTGGTAAAGAACGGAGGAATCAGTGTTGTCCCCTGGGGGGGGGGTTGGTGACTTTACCCGAGAAAGGGGGAGATCGGGAGGGGACGGATGTGCATAACTAGGGAATCTCGGGAGTTGGGGTTGGGATGCCTAGTGAACATCTGAGTTGATCTATCTAGGAGACGACTCAATGTATGAATCCGGAGCTTAGGAGAAAGATCTAGACAGATGGTGGGTAGTTTATGTCACGCCTGCAGGTAGCATTTTCTCCTCAAAGTCCACTTTAAAAAGAAAAGTTTAAATTCAACCTAGCCTAAAAGGGAATCAATTTTTAAGTGACCACATATCTATACAGATTTATCTTTAGTCCAAAAAGAGGGAAAGATGAAGAGCTGAGAAAAGAAGTTTTAGGTGGAGGGAAAGACCCTGGCTTCTCTGAATAAACAACAGGCTGCACATTTAGATTTTACAAGAGCTTAGGAGAGAGTGAGGAGGGGTGAGGTGGGGAGAGCCAGCAGTATTCCGGTTAAGACAGCGCCGTGAGGGCAGGGGAAGGAATTTTGGGTTTATTCCAGCTCCGAAGGAGGCCTTTGGGGGGAACCTTGGGAGGTGAGTGGTGACATGTGACATACATGTTAAAAAGATTGTGTAAAGGGTGGGTCGCACAGGGCAAGACCGGAAGCAGGGAGGCCAGCTGGAAGCCACTGTGGCCCCCCAGGGAAACGAGGATGATGACTGAGAGGGAGCAGGGCTCCTGATAGATTTTGGAAATGGTCTTGCTAATGGATGTTGTAGAAAAGAAAAAGACAAAAGCCAGTTTGTGGCTTGAATCCTAGGTGGACGGTGGTGCTATGCTCTGAGATGGGGAAGACCGACGGGGAACAGGATTGGGCGGGAAAGAGGTGGTCAGGCTTGCGTGCGGGCTGTTAGAGTCGAGATGCTTGTGAAACATTCCAGTGTGGAGAGGCCATGCAGGAGGGGGGAGGGAAGAGCCAGGAACACTGAGGAGGGACCTGGGCTACAGAGAACGGCGACGCCCAGACAGTATTTAAGTCCATGCATTGAACAGGATCACCTACAGAGAGACTGTGAGTGGGAACGATGGTAGCGGTAGAGGAGGAGGAGGAGGACGACTCGAGAGAGAGGAAAGGAAGGAGCCAGGCAGCTGAGGGGGAAAAACCATGAACAGGGGGTTTGCAGAAGCTGAGAAGGAACCATTTCCCGGAAAGAGTTTGCTGCTTAGCGGTTATGAGAAGGGACAGAAATTATTAAATTTGATTAAACTGAACAGTGGGGAGGTCCCTGAAGGACCTGAAACTTGGCGAGCAGTTTCAGTCTGGAATGGTGAGGGAGAACGAGGCTGGAGTGGGCTGCAAAGTGATGAGAGGTGAGAAGTTAGTGACTGAACAGGTAGACAACTCTGGAGATGCTTCGCTGTGACATTTTGGTGTTGATACCATGAGGAGTTCCGATCCTGCTGCAAAAGCAGGGATGTAACAAAATTCCCAGAACACAGATTCATGGGGGATATTTTCCCCTGTTTAAACATAAATCAATCCTATAGCAAATCGGTATTTTCTTATCTGTACAAGGGAGCCCTCTGGCGGTGGGAAAGGCAACTGTAAGTTTTTATCAGGATAAATAGATCCAAAGCACTCTGTTTTCATAGTTCTGCTCCCTAATGTGGTTTTCTGGGACATATTTCAGGATACCTGAAACTGGTCTGGTCATTTCCTTTTTAACTAGAAATATCTATCAGATCCTGCAAATTACTGTGGGTCAGAAGCATGGCTATAATTGAGACCCTAAATAGACTTGAAATTAGAACTGCTTGAAATCTAAACTTGAGTCTTCCTGTTCCCCTGTTGGCATTTTTTTGCCTTGAAGATGCCCCTCTAGAGCTGGATGAGATTTGAAACTAGAATTGAGGTCAGTTCAGTCACTCAGACAAACATTTACTGAGCTCCTGTCATGAGCCAGCGATGACTGCAGAGGATAGAAACCGAAATAAGAAATGATCCTTGACATTTACGATCCATAGTTATTTTTATAATTAAGTATCTTTAGGAATTAAAAAAAAAAAAAAAATTTTTGTGGGGGGGTTTTTTTTTTTTTTTTTTTTTTTTACCATAAAGCCAAGCATAAAAGCATCAATTGATTCTTAAGCGTCAATCTTTAGGATCATGGGAGCTCTAGAAATGTACCATATACTTTCAGGGCAGCATGGCATTATTCTACAAGACTTGGCAGATCTGTGGCATTGGCCTGCAGGGAGAGGGACGCAAGAGTCCTAGTTATTGACCTGCTACTGACCGGCTGTTTACTGGAGCAAGACTTTGAGACTGTTTTCTGTTACTTACAGTGGGACTGCACTCACCCCTCCGCTCACCCTGTAAGCCTTAGGTACTTAATTATCGCATAAGGGAGTCTCAGAGTGTGCGATGGAAGTGAAAACCATCTCTGGGGGTGCCCTCTGGTCTCACTCCCTGCTCCCAGAACTGGGCTCTCTGGCACAAACTGATGCCACCACGCAGGCGGGGAGGGCCACTCCTTCCCCGGCACTTTTGAAACCCTGCTCCTTCTCAAGTCCATTTATCGCCTCTGTCCTTCCTTCCACCCTGTGTATTCAACGTGCTGTGTTATTTCTACACTTGCCTTTCCCACTGCATTTTAAATTTCTTAACCTGGCACACAAACCCCTACTTGATTTGACCCCTGCCCCCTTCTCCAGCTTTATTTTGTGCCAGTCCCACTTCTTTCTCCATCCATGGAATGTCTCGGGGTTCCTTCCCATCTTGGGTCCCCAGCCTACACTGTGGCCTCTCCCAGGAGCACAGCTCCCACCCCCTCCCGAGTCCTAACCAGATTCACATTTCAGCTTAAAATTACTTTTTTAAAAAAAAAGACTGGTGGGACTTTTAAAGAAAGTTTCTTCTGTTATTTGCCTGCCCTCTCAGCACCAGATTCCTTTAAACAATTTATATACCATTAATTACCTATTTGTAACTGTTAATGTTTCCCTTCCCTTAGATTATTAAGACCCAAAAGGGTAGACACTATTTTGCTCACCACTTTTTGTCCAATGCCATACACAATGCCTGGCATGTGATAGGTGCTCAGTAGATATGTGTTCACTGATTTACTTTCCTCTGAGGCAAGGGGTGATGGTATATTCATTTCTACCTCTGTCTATCAGTGTTTGGTATATAGAAGGTGCCCAGTAAAAGCTTGTAAACTAATATGTAAATGACTTCACATTCTAGATTGTGTCAATTTCCAAGAAATCTGGAATGTTCAAAAAGACAAAGCAATTGTCTTTGCTAATGGATATAATAATAAAAAAAAAAAAACTAGGGATATCCGAAGGCTAACTGGATTAACAAAATAATTTAACTACACAGGGCCCATTCTTTGTTGAACTACATTTATGAAAACTGTTCATTTAAGGAGATTAGTTTTTCCCCCCTACCTTGCCTTGTCTTTGGGGGTAAAGGATTTTCTTGTATTGACTTCTTCGTATGAGTTATTGCTACCTTTTTAGTAAGTGCATCTTCTTTACTGTCAGGCAAGTGCCTATGATATATAGTTCTACTGGTAGGTCTTGTATCAGAATCCGAAATCCATAAGGAGCTCTACGCGATAAGAAAGGCAAATTATTTACATGGAGGAGTGTTTCATTAGAGTACTGATGACTGGTAACTTTGAGGCTCAGTACAGAGTAGCCTGGCCTTTTTATGGCTTCAAAACAAGGGATATTATTATATGTCTCATAAATGTGAGACCTTGCTGAGGAGTTCACTCTCTGAAGAGCCAGAGCTCATCCTGTCCGGAAAGAGGTGCTAACTTCCTACGTTAATGGTAGTCCTTGGTGAGGATTTCTCTTGTATTTGCTAAAGAAAACACATGTACGACCCAGAGACGTAGACTGTGTGATGTCTTTACCTTCTCGTAAGTTGCATCCAATTTATTATCAGTGAAAAGAAGTCAAGTTCAGGAAGTTTTCAAATCTCTTAAGAATAAGTTAAAACACCACCCTTTGACCATTAGTACCAAAGTCTAAAGTTGCCTCCACATTTCACAGATTTCAGAAAATCACAAAGAGTTTAGATTTTATTATTGTCTAATATGCAATAAGTTTCGGAGATCTTTACACACCACATGCAAGCTCTCAATTCTCCTGGCTACACGAAGTGTTCCTCAAGGGTCTGGCGCATATCCATGTATTTTTAAGTACGTACTTAAAACAAGTCAGTTTGAAGAAAATTTTTGTACCACCTCAATTTTTATAAGACATTGAGCCAGAGATGTCCAATGTTCAATGATTATTACTTGTATTATAGAAAATACCTTGTGTTTGCAAAACACACTGTGAGGATTCCACATTATTGAAGGAACTGCTACATTGTAACATAAATTTATTTCCATTCGCCTCCAACTTATTTCTAGTCTTCATTTGAATGTATTATGTATTTATCTGTCAAGTTAATGATCACACCCTAACTTTTCAAATGACTACTTTGATTTTGTTCTTCTAAGGTGTAAATCCCAAGAATGTGTCCTTGGTAGCCAGTGGAAAGGATATAAACCCATATACTTGGAGTAATCAGTTATTTCCTAAGTCATTGGGACCCATGGGGGCAGAACTTGCTTTCAAAAGGAGTAACGCAGGTAAAGTAAAAACACACTTAAAGTATAAATTTACATTGTTTTCCTTCTGCAGATTTTGACTTCTAACTATATTGCAGCTGCCTTCTTCCAACTGAGATAACCTTGGGGGTTTTCGAACTGGTACTTGAGCACAGGTGGTTTTAAGGCAGTCATGTGCCAGATCTCGACTTCCATGTGGATTCTTTCCTAAAATGGATCTCCCTGAGCTGTGTCTCTATTCTCCTACTTTACAAAACAAAAGACAAATTGCCTGTTTACTATGGTTGTTTCCTTTTCCCCAAAGTGTAAAAATATCACCTATACCTGGGGTGCCAATCCAAGAGACAGTTTCGTAAGTTGCGAACAATGTTGAGAGAGCGAGTAATTGTGATAACTGGGGAACAAGTCCTGTTGAAGTCAAGTGGTTTCCAAATTTGGTGGTAACCTTCACAAAATTGAAGAGCCTAATTGAATTATTAGCTGACAGATAGTCAAAACTCATTTTTAAAATCACTGTATGAGTTTTGGTCCAGAACTCTGAATAGAATTCACTGAATGTGGTGACAAAGCTGTAATAAAACACCTTTCATTCCCAACTATCTGTTTATGTTAAACAAGGTTTCTCAGTGCTTACATTTCCAAAAAGGAACAAGAAAAAAGGAACGGAATTGGTCCTGAAACCTGATTTTAGCAATAAGCAACATTCATTTGTGGACACGCAGACAGCTTGAATAAGCTGCCGTCTTTCTCAGTGAGATGAATTTCCCCCCAAAATAATGCCTTTTAATGTTTAGTAATCAAAATTTATACTATTCAGCTTTTTTGATTAACTACATACAATGAATTGTCATAATTATAACTAACCTAATCCAGGAAAAAAGTATTTTAACATACTTATGGTTATAAAAAAATTTTTAAAGGTTTCAATTTATACATACTTTTGAGTGGTCAATTTAAAGACTTTTAAGCCTAAACTTTTATTTGTTTTTCTTAACCTAAAATTATATTTGGATAAAATCTGGGCTTTGACATGAATGAAAATAAAATTTTCGAGAGAAATGGGATTAATGTGAAATTTCCAGCTGTTAAAAAGGAGTATGTTCATGTATTTTGTAAGTCAATATTGGTGGGCATAAAATCACCACGGTATTGGGGCACCTGGGAGGTTCAGCTGGTGAAGCATCTGACTTGGGCTCAGGTCATGATCTCACCATCCATGAGTTGAAGCCCTACACTGGGCTCCATGCTGACAGCTCGGAGCCGGGAGCCTGCTTCAGATTCTGTGTCTTCCTCGCTCTCTGCCCCTCCCCCACTTGCATATGCTCGCTCTCTCTCTCTCTCAAAAATAAACAGACACTAAAAAAAAATTTCCTTAAATCACCGTGGTACTTAGATTCCATTGGTTACGGTTAAAGGAGAGATGGAATAGTTTCATTTTTAAATGTCTATAATTATAATATGCCACAAAGGACAACTTTTGGAACTATAAAACTTATGCTGAAGGATCTTACATATCATTTGAAAATGTGTAAAGAAGTAAAGCATTCTTTTTTTTTTTTTTTTTTAATTTTTTTTTTTCCAACGTTTATTCATTTTTGGGACAGAGAGAGACAGAGCATGAACGGGCGAGGGGCAGAGAGAGAGGGAGACACAGAATCGGAAACAGGCTCCAGGCTCTGAGCCATCAGCCCAGAGCCCAACGCGAGGCTCGAACTCACGGACCGTGAGATCGTGACCTGGCTGAAGTCGGACGCTTAACCGACTGCGCCACCCAGGCGCCCCAAGAAGTAAAGCCTTCTTTTTAAAAAATAGATAGACAGTTTTCTGGTATTGGACCCAAAAACCACCTGAGGATCACTATGGTAATCTACTGGGATTTTTTTTTTTTAATTTTTTTTTAAATGTTTTTATTTATTTATTTTTTTAATCTTTATTTATTTTTGAGAGAGACAGAGACACAACGTGAATGGGTCAGGGGCAGAGAGAGAGGGAGACACAGAATCCGAAGCAGGCTCCAGGCTCTGAGCTGTCAGCCCAGAGCCCGACGCGGGGCTCGAACTCACGAGCTGTGAGATCATGACCTGAGCCGAAGTCGGACGCTCAACCGACTGAGCCACCCAGGCACCCCATGCTTTTATTTATTTTTGAGACAGAGAGAGACAGAGCGTGAGCAGGGGAGGGGCAGAGAGGGAGACACAGAATCCGAAGCAGGCTCCAGGCTCCCAGCTGTCAGCCCAGAGCCCGACGCGGGGCTCGAACTCACGGACCATGAGATCATGGCCTGAGCTGAAGTCGGACACTCAGCCGACTGAGCCACCCAGGCGCCCCATCTACTGGGATATTCTGATGTGACGTTAATCTTAACACCGTGGACATTTTAAGCGTCAAACACTGCAGCACTGTAATTCAATTATTTTTGCCAGTATTTTAAAATAATATCCACCGGACCAATACAAATGAGTTATGGTTAAATACAACTTTGAGTCTCAGGGGAATCTATACTTGGCTGGCATCAGATGAAAGCTGAGACCACACATGAGAATGCTTTCTCATGCTAAGGGTTCTTCCTGATCTTTTCATTAATCATCTAACCAATCCATTTTTTTCTCTGCTTTTCCTAAAACATTCTTATTATTCATTCTTTCTTTCTACCTGCCTTCTCTTCAGAGGAAAGCATAATTAAAACAATTGAAAAACTATCATGTAATGAAAGTTTTCCTGAAAAATTAGAGGACCCACAAGGTAATTTCTGGGCATTCTAGATGAGTGCAACTTGTTCTTTGAATACCTTGTCCACTTTTCTTTTCCACATTTGCTCTGAATCCTGCCATACAAGGCCACTATGAAGGCCAAGGTCACCTTCTTTGAGAAGTCAGACGAGGACTAGGAGAAAGAGAAGCATTCCACATCATCAGAAACACCATTCTTCAGTAGTTGGAATTCTAAGACTAACATGCTCTCAGGAAGTTCTATGCTCATCTTCTTAAACTAATTATGACAATTTATATAAGTGAAGCAAATCTGCTGAAAAGAATTAAAAGATTTCCTTATTTCGTAATCAGTATTCCTGCAAAACTTCTTTTTAAGTTCTGAAACTCATTTTTGAAGTGCCAACAATCATTTAAAATTAAAAGCTAACCAGGTTAATAGAGGCAGTAGATTTCCTAGGGGTTCAAGGTCGCTGGTGTCAAGAGTGCTACTGACTCCAGCCTAAAGATCTGCAGCTCACAAGGCACTTCGAAACTATGTAGCCAAAGTAATTTAAGAAAATTTCCTTTTCTGTGCATTTTTCCGTAGCAACTTCTTCTTGTAATAGTAAGATGCAGCCTATTAACTATTCGGCACACGACTTTTAGAATCGGACATATCCCCATACTATCACTCAGTAGGCCTTGTGACTGTGGACAAGTTCCTTAGGCTCCCTACGTCGGTTTCCCCACCTACAAAATGGAGGAAATAATATTTACCAATGTATTATTACATAACCATACCTAGGATTTTTGTCACAGTAAGCATTTAGTAAGTGTCTACTCTGGTGAGAAGGATGAGACCAAGAGCAATGTTCTGAAGCTGCTGCTGAATGTGATCACTGCCTTGAACTTTCTTTCAAAAATCTTTCAAAGTAGAGGGCTGACTGCTGATTCTGAATGGGCACTCGAGGGAGGCGATCATGCTTATATTCAGTAGTGTTAAAACTGTATAAGCTGATAACGTGCTCACTGTGTAAAATCCTATTTCTGCGACAACGCTGCTGTTTGACAGTTTGTTGGTTCAAGAGCAGACACTTACTGGGAGCCTACTATGCACAGCGCTGTGACAGACTCAGGGACGAGAAGTTCAGAGTCCAGACTTGCGAACAAGTAACGCTGTGAAAAATGCTTCAGTCATAGCTGCCAAGCAAGCAGTTCTTGAAACCACCACCATGATCTGAGCCCCGTTTCACCTCCTTGCTGACACACCTGTCTCCTCTCCTGCACGGCTAGGCTCTCGAAGGAGAAATTACATCCATTTCTTCCCTTATTTCCAGTTTGCTCTTCAGCTCACTGTCCTTTGTCCTCAGATGGCTTCAGGCCACTGAAACAGCTCCTGCCAGGTCCTGACATTATCCTAGTGGCCAGATCCCAAGGGTGGTGCAAATCCCATCAGACCTCTGCCTCTCTGGCCTCCCTCCTCTCTCTGCACACTGTATCCTCTTGGCTATTCAGACCCTGCTCCTCCCATCACCCACCCTCCCTACTCCCTCTTCTCCACGGGGTCCTTTTCTGTCGTTTCCCTCAATGCTGGTGCTCCCTGGGGTTCCATTCTGGATCTTTGCACATCCACAGTCCCTCTGAGCTGGCTCCTCCAAGCCCATAGCCCACAATTGCCATAGCTTGATAATTCCAAATCTCCAGGCCTACTCAACACTACAACTCAAATATCCCATGGCCATCATGTCTTTCCAACAAACCTGATTCTCCTGTACTGCTGTTGTTAGTCACCTAAGATACAAACTTAGGGGTTTATATTCCTCTTTCCCTCCCCCTCCTACCCCGTATACCCACTCCGTTCTCTTCTGCATTGCCTCTGTGACTCCCTGAATTCAGGTCCTCATACTTACTCATTTCAGCTATAGCAATGACCTCCTGTCTTCTGCCGCTACATTTCCCTCCTTCAGCCCCTCACTCTACTGCCCCCAGGTTGATCATTCACTAATAGCGATGAGGATGATGATGATGACAGCTGACGTTTACTGAACACCGGATTCTATGCTAAGTGCTTTGCCTACATCTCATTCAATCCCTACAACAACCCTATGAGTAGGTGCGGTCATGGTAGTGATTTTGCAGAACGAAGACAAAGCACAGAAAGCAGTGCAGGGATGGGGGCTTCCTGGCAGGAGACATACTCTCAGGGTAAGAGTGGAGTCATAAAAAAAAAAAAAACCTGGTGTGTTCAGGGCAAACAGCCTTGGGTTCACATTCTAACCTGGTCACTTACCGTGATAATTTAAGCAAGTTCTGAGAGCCACAAGGTGTGGGTAAAATATACCTCCCAAAGGGTTGTTATATGGACTGAATAGGATGGTCTCTAAAGCCATAGTACAGTGCTTGGAATAGAGTCAGTCCTCAAAAAATAGAATCTAGAATTAGTAGGCGTGTAGTATTCAAGTTACTCTCGGGTGCTTTAAAATTTTCACCTTCTGACTATGAAACTTTATGATACATCACTAGGAAGTCTTGGAAGTTATGCTACTTACAATCAGTCAGGATACATTCCTTCCTTTCTCAAAAAAGAAGTGGGGTCAGCTGGCCAGAGGATACACTTAGCACCTCTTGGTGCAACAACTACAGGTAAGAACAACTTTAGAGTTTTTAAGATTTCTGACCAGAAAGGAGCTTTTTCTAAGTTTATACACTTTGCCCAAGCGGAGACTTTTAAATTAGTCTCACTCACCTTGTTAACACAGTTCTAATGATTTTTGGCAAAATGCCCCTTCTTCTGAAGGTGCGGTCTGCGAGTCTCTTGTAAGAGCTGCCTTTAACAAAGTGGTGACTTGCAAGGCATACGGACTATGCTATTGAACCTGCACAAGACTGGATGAGGTAGACCTTTTACAGAGGAGGAAAGTAACATCAAGTAATTGACCAAGGGTCATCCAGCTCCTAAGTGGTAGAGCTGGGAGAGGAGCCGGTTTGTGAAATTCTAGAACACGCTGTGTGACCCAACGGGATGTAAAGAAGGTGCATTTTTCAGAGCTGCCCACCCGGTCGGTACCTGGCACAGGGTGGGGGCTTCATAAACACGGAGATGCTGTTCGTGTATCACTCCACAGGCAATTCCTGTGCGGAGTGAAGGGAGCCGTGGCAGAACTTTCCCACCCTGGCTCTGGCTTTGCACCGGTAGTAGATGGTGCAGGCTTGGCTTATTCCCCCGCCCTCCGGTCATGACCAAGTAGGCTGTGTGCCCTGCGGTGGCGTGGTGGTGATTCTGTACTTGAGCTTGACCAGGTCTGACTATGAAGGCTCTCAAAACGACTCTAAAATAGAAGTCCTCAGGAAGGCACTTAAAATAAACATTAAGGCAGACAGTCAGAAGTTTGGGAAGATAGGGAGTTGTATAAATTCCCTCTGAACTTCAAACTCCTGATTAGAGTTCACACTCTAAAGTTCTCTGAAGTCCAACCTCTAAAGTTCACACTGTTGGAGCTAAAACTGTGAGAAGCACGGGACGTCTATAATTTATGATTTCGTACCACAGTAGCACTGCTCAAACAGTACTTAGTTACCTTATCTGTGAAAAGCATCGCTTCATTATCTCTCTGCTGAAACAAAATATGTAAGTAAACACATTATACACAGCAAGTGATAGATTTTTTTTTTTTTTTTTTTTTTTGAAGCCTCAGGTATTTTAAGCCAGCCTGACAATGAGTCAGCAGCCATGGCTTAGTAGCAATTTTTAGAAGAAGAGGAGAAAACCAAAATGTTTCAAACTGGTTTGTTATCTAAGTGTCTGCTCTTAGAAAGTGAAAGTGGGCATTTTAAAAAACGATTTCTGCAAGATATTGAAGGCCTTTGTATATTAAGCATTCTGTCAGATTAGCATGCATGTTCCTGTTTTTTTTTTTAAGTAAATGCTTTCTCATAACTTTTCATCTCTTCATTTCCTCTGCTCATCAGATGTTCCTACAGATGGTGATAGGAGGAAAGGTAAAAAAAGAAGTAAATATTAATCATCCTCAAGTGGTCAATGCCAATCCTTAGGAAAACACTGTTCTGTAAGAGATGTGTCTTTCAGTACTCCCACTGGTGTGAGAGTTTCCCACAAAAGAATAAAACCAGGTCATTACCGTATTTCCTCAACTATTTCCCCTTCTCTCATAGCCTTCCTCTCTGCTCTTCCCCAGCCTCGCCCCCAGGATTAGAGAAGAAAAATCGAATTAATTTCTTCCAGCTTCCCCATGTAATCTCTCACCCCAAACTTCCCAACACCTCCTCCCCGACTCCCTGCCTTGTGGTAACAAGGACTATGAGGAGTGACTTCTTCCCTACACGGCCGCCCTTTGCAAGGGCAGGGAGGGCCCTGTTCTAAGTGAGCTATGTTCATTAACTCTACTCCAGAAGGTACTATTATTACGGTCTTCATTTTACACGGGTTTTACTTCTTGCTAAAGGTTACATAATCAGGGCACGGATCACAGGCAAACATCTTTCCTTTGGCAAATATTTTCTGCAGGAAGTTAAATGCCCTTGATAGGACACGTGCTGTTTTTAAAAAGAGGGCACAGCAAGCGTGAGAGGGCTGCCTGCCCCACTAAGGAGGTGCGGGGCAAGGTCCGGCTGACACAAAAGTGTTCCTTGCCTTGCCCCCGGATCTCACCTCCTCTGGCAGCTGCTGAGCTCTTCACCAAGGGTGCTTGAGTCCTGAGATTATTATTTCTCAGAAAGGAAATCTTGGCAAAACGATTCCCTCTTCAGCAGTTTTAAAAACGTTTTCCTGGACATAGTTTCCCTCAAATGCATTCAGGACCTGACGTAGCTAGGTCATGAGCTGGGAAAAAAGTTCTGTTACTCCCCAAATCCCTCATGTTGCAACACCAGAGGCTCGCCCAACTGTTAGCTGAAGATTTCGTCCCCTCTCCTGTCCCCTCTCCCGTCTCTGAAATCACTCACCAGGGGACTCTCTGCCTCTCTCTCCTCCTCGTTCCACTCCCTCCCTCTCACCTGCTCTCTCCTCCACCCACAGGCCCATTAGGTCTGCAGCCTTCACAAATTTAACAGACTGGTGTGTGTCCACACTCCCGTGGGATAGAACAAAAGGGCTGTTCCTGGAAAACCTGGTTAACTGTTTAACCAGTTCTTCCTTCACAGTTCAGGGTTAACTGGCTATTAACCCACTTTATCAGGTCGCTTTCTATCGCCTTGAACCTGGAGAATTTTAAACCTGGTCAGGGCAGGATGATAGGACCAGGTGACTATCCCCAGGGCAGTTCCTCACTTAATGCTTTATTCCCATTAAGCTGAGGTCAGCAGCACACTGGACCCACGTGCTCCCATAATTTCCCCTCCACTCCCAGTTTTACAGAGAAAGTTTAAGAAAAAAAAAAAAAACAGGGAAACCATGCAAGTGAATAGAGTATAGGTAGTGTTCAGTGTGCAAAATGGTCAGACTCGTCTCAAAATTGACACTTAGTTTAATCCAAGAGTGTCAGCCACCGCACAGTGTGAAACGATACTTAAATCCCAGATTGAAGGATCAAACATCCCTCTTCAGATAGAACATCTATGATGCTCGGCCGTAAATATGAAGTGAGGGCAGGCGAAGGAAGGACTGGAGAAGAGTCCAGTCATTAAAGTTCTCTGCAAAATGATTTACTGCTCTGTCATTTGAGATGTTTAAGCAATTTTAGCTTGTAAGCTGTTCAGACAACAAATATTTAACAAATCAAAATTTCACAAATATTTAATCAGCCAAATTTATGAATAAAGCAGACCCTACGATGAACAGTTTGGGATCTTAGGACTGGCTCACCTTTTAAAGGAATTCTGTTATCGCCCTTCATTTTCCCAATTAAAAAAAGGAAGTTTCTTGCTTCTAAAAACCATATTTTCATGGTTAAAAGAAATCTTCTGTGGGATCCCATCTGTGGAGCTCCATGAAGCCCGAGCTTTATAGGATTCACAATTACAAATAAAGTTTCCGTAGTGGGTATTATGCTCGAGTATTATTCAGATGTAACCATTGTGGGATTTTACAAAGTCACTAATAACACTGTGGGTTATTGCCTGTCCAACCTGAACCAAGAATTTTCTTGGTCATCCTAATTCATGTTGCCAACCTAAGTGTGATAGGCATTTGAGTGAACCCATAAAAGCAGCAGCAGTAGTCAGAACTGTAAACCAGTGAGCTACTGAGAATTCTGTATCAACATCACACCACACTAGAGTTTTTCATTTTACTATTAAAAAAAAAAAAACAAAACACAAACCCTTAGAGACCACTGAACTAATCTTGTAAAGATAAATTCAAAACTCCCCCATGAAATGAAAAGATTTAAACTGCCTTATTTTCAATTTGACAATCCAATGAATAAAGTTCTAACTTCCAATTCTGATTTCTTCCAGAATACACCTGGAACACAAAACCCGGTCGGGGGCAGTTTTCAGGACCTACTTACAATCCTACGGCCAAGAATCTTAACATTGTGAACCGTGTGCAGCCGGTTCCCTCAGTGCACGGAAGGACAGACTGGGTGGCCAAATATGGCGGACACCGGTAGAAGAATGGTGCAAAGCCCCACAGCATTCTCCATAGAGTCCATGCAAGTCCCCAGACCCTGGGAAATGTGTACAGATGTCTATTTCTACTGAGTTCTGGAAGCAATACGAAGTAGTGGGTACTCTGCAGAGCAAAAATCATCTCCTACTATTTCCTTTCTTTCCTACAAATGAAATCCAATTTCTTAGCATCAATTGCCCACAGCACTGACACGCGTACGGGTAGGACTTTACAAAGTATTGAATAAACTATTTGCCAAAGTATCAAGTGTTTGATCTACCAATTAATAGTTACTAAGTATAAGACACTTTTTTAAAAAAGCCTCCAGAAAGTAAGTGTTTAGAATGTTTTCGTTTTCATCTGTTATTTGCCTAAATTAATTTTTTGATTGGCCTCAGAGGTGTTTTTGTTTTGCTTGGTTTTGGGTTGCTTTTTTTTTTTTTTTTTTTTAAATGGCAACCTCGGTGGTCTGTCAACCAGAGCTCGTATTTGGTTAAAGCTCTATCTTACCAGTTTGGCAATGGCAGAGCATGCTGATTTTATCATCTGGTTTTCTACTCTGAAATTATGGAAGCAGTGGTAATTCTTGAGCAGGGCATCTTTCTTCGGAATAAATTTATCTTTAACATAAAGATTTCAAAATTTTGACACCCGGTGTTAGTGGAGAAAGAGTCTATTATTTGACTTTGACCAACACAACTCCTGTGAATTCGTGGTGACTATCAATCTCAATGGCTTAATGACTCCCAGATCAACCAAGGTTCTCATCATTACATCATTAAGAGAGTTCTTGAAACTGTGATGTTTGCTCATCACACTTTCAAAATACCTTGTTTCCATGTTCCTACCAGACACAAAGATGAGGTGCGCCAGCTTTCGCCCAAAGCAAACTCTTGCTGCGCTGCAGATCGCTGACCTGGCTCCGACCTTGATATTTACTCTCAAGAGCAAATGCAATTCAGTTGCTATAGCAGTGATTCACTTAGTACAATTTTTTTTTCTTAGTTCTGTTTCTAAACTGGTACTTAAAAGAGACATCTTGAACTTGGGACTATATTTAAATTTGCCATTTTATGGACTGAACATTAATACTGTATATTCTTTTTAAAGAACAATGCTGTTATCAACTGTAATTTTTATGTTTTTTGACTTTGTAACAAATGCTAATGTAATTGGCATCATCTTGTGGACATTATCCAAAGACATCATAAAATAATAGTAATACGGTATTTTTGTATAGAAGATTCAGCTCACCTTGTTGAAAACTGTTAAAATCTGAAGAGTAATTTATGATGATGGTAATGGCTATATCTATTTGTACAGTTTTAATTAGTGTCTCAAAGCTAAAAAATTATTTTGTGTTGCTGGAAGATTTTACACTTGATAGATATTAAAATTAATATAGTTAACTGGTGTGTTTTCTTTACACTTTTAAGCTTTATACTTCTACTCTGAGGCCTATTTGTTCTTTTAATTATAGACTTTTGTTTTTCTAGCAGTTTTAGGTTTATGGAAAAATTAATTGGGAAGTACAGAGTTTCCATATACCCCTCCTTAAAGGCCCCTCCCCAATTTTCCCTATTAACACTTTGCATTAGTGGGGGACATTTGCTGTAACTGATGAGCCAGTATGAGTACATTAAGTCCTTCGTTTATCTAGGGTTTCACACTTTGTGTTGTCTATTCTCTGGGTTTTGACAAAATACATAATGGCATATATCGACCGTGACAGTATCATAGAGATTAGTTTCACTGCCATAAAAAATCCCATGTTCCACCTAGTCATCCTTCTCCACTGCCTCTTCGCCCCACCAAACCTCTGGCAAACACAAATCTTTTTATGGTCTCCACTGTGCTCCTTTTCCAGAATTGTCATGTAGTTGGGATCATACAGTATGTGGCCTTTTCCGACTGCCTTCTTTCAAAATTTAAGTTTCCTCCATGTCTGTTCTTAGCTTATCTCATGTCTGTTTACTGCTAGCTAATATTTCATTGTATATATGCATCACAGTTTATCCATTCACCCACTGAAGATCATCTTGTTTTCAAGGATGAGCAATTATAAATAAAGCTGCCAGAAACATTCATTGCATACTTTTGTGTGGGCATCAGTTCTCACCTCATCTGCGTAAATTCAAGAGGCATAATTACTGGATTATCTGGTAGGAATATATTTCGTTTTGTAAAAAAGCAGCAGGCTACTTCCAAGGTGGCTGCACCATTTTGCATTCCCAGCAGCAGTGAATGAGAGTTCCTACTGTTCCACATACTCACCACCACTTGGTGTTGGCAGATTATCAGTGTCCTAGATTTTGGCCATTCTTATAAGAGTGCAGCAGTATGTCATTTTAATTTGCAGTTCCCTGACAACATAGGATGTGGACTATCTTTTCATATGCTTATTTTCCAGCTGTATATCTCCTTTTACAAAGTATTATTCAGATCTTCTACACATTTAAACACTGGATTATTTGTTTTGTTATTGAGAGAGAGAGAGTGAGAGAGCGTGAGTGGGGGAGGGGCAGAGAGAGATGGAGAGAGAGAATCCCAAGCAGGCTCCTCACTGCCAGCACAGAGCCTGATGTGGGGCTTGAACTCACGAAACTGCGAGCTGGGTGCCTAACCAACTGAGCCACGCAGGTGCCCCTTCTTACTGTTGAGTTTTAAGAGTTCTTTGTATATTCTGGATAACAGACTTTTATCAGATTATGTCTTTTGCAAATATTTCCTCCCAGTCATTGGCTTATCTTTTCATTCTCTTAACAGTGTCTTGTGTACTGCAGAAATTTTTAATTTTAATGAAATGCAACTTGTCATTTTTTTCTTTCATGGATTATAATTCTGGTGTTGTATGTAATAAATCATCATCAAACCCTAGGTCACCTATGATTTTCTCGTTAGCTTTGGGAGTTTTTATATTTAACATTTATATCTGTGACCTATTTCACGTTTGTTAGGTCTATGTCTAAATTTTCTTTCCATTTTTTGCATGTTTATCTCCAGTTGTTCCAGCACCATTTCTTGGAAGAAACTATCC
Organism: Herpailurus yagouaroundi; assembly: GCF_014898765.1. Lineage (NCBI taxonomy): Eukaryota > Metazoa > Chordata > Mammalia > Carnivora > Felidae > Herpailurus > Herpailurus yagouaroundi. The sequence continues at coordinate 15,451,081 of NW_024412467.1, forward strand.
TTTTGCCACTGAATTGCCTTTGCTAGTTCACCAAAGATCAGTTGACTTTATTTCCGGGCTTTCTATTCTGTCCGATTGATCTGTATCTATTCTCCCACCTATACCACAGTGTCTTGATTACTATAGCTTTACAGAAGTTTTAAGTCAGGTTAACATCAGTCCTCCAACTTTGTTCTTCTCCTTCAATTTTATGTTGGCTACTTTGCGTCTCTTACCTCTCCATATAAACCAGAGTCAGGTGCCAACATCCCATAGAATAATTTACTGGGATTTTGGTTGTATTGGACTGGATCTAGACCAAGTTGGAAAGAACTGACACCTTGAAAATATTCTCTTCTTGTAGTGCATGGACCATCTCTATTTATTGTCATCTTGACATCTTTCATCAGCGTTTTATAGTTTTCCTAATATAGATCTTATAAATATTTGTTAGATTTATTCCTAAGCATTTCTTCTTTAGCGTTAATATAAATGGTATTGTATTTTAATTTCAAATTTAAATTGTTCATTACTCATATATAAGAAGGCAAATGACTCTGTGTATTAACTTTGTACCTAATACCTTTTATTACCATTTATTAAGTCCAAGAGTTTCTTTGTTAATTCTTTGAGATTTTCTACATAGACAATCATGTGATCTGCAAACAAAGTTTTCTTTCTTTCTTCCCAGTTTATCTTTTATTTTCTTTTCTTGTCTTATTGTACTACAAGGACTTCCAGTAAAATGTTGAATAGGTGAGGCAAGAGTGAACATCCCTGTCTTGTTCCTGATCTTAGTGGGAAAACATCTAGTTTCTTCCCATTAAGTACGATGTTAGCAGATGTTGTTTATCAAACTGAGGAAGTTTTCTACTCCTAGTTTGCGGAGTTTTATCAGGAATGAGTTTTAGACTTTGTCAAATGCTTTTCCTACATCTATTGCTATCATCATTGGTTATATATATGATTTTTGCTCTGTAGCTTGTTGATGTGATGGATTACGTTAATTGCTTTTCGAATGCTGAATCAGCTCTGTATATCTGGAATAAATTCCACTTGGTCATAATATGTAATTTCTTTTATACACGGTTGGATTCAATTTGCTAATATCTGGTTGAGGATTAGTATATCTATGCTTATATTTTATATTACATATATAAAAGGACACTATAGAGACTAAACAAAGAAACTCAATGCTGAGACAACTGAATGGTTTATATATATAAAATATAGGCACATGTATAGATACAGATAGAGTGAGAGAGAATGTACCTAATGTTAACAAGTGAATTAAAATTAGGTAGAGGTTATGTGAGTAATTATGAATATTAATGAAACTTTTCTGTAGATTTGAAATTTTTCCAAATAAAACTTAAAGCAAGATAAATATACGAAGCAAGATTTATCATAAATACAAGAAGAAACGGATATAAAAACAATCAGAGTAGCACGCCTGGGTGGCTCAGTCAGTCTAGCGTCTGACTCTTGACCTGAGCTCAGGTCATGATCTCACGATTGTGAGATCAGTCCTGCATTGGGCTTGTGCTGGGCATGGAGCCTGCTTAAACTTCTAGCTCTCGCTCTCCCTCTGCCCCTCCCCCACTCACACATGCATGTGCGCACTCTCAAAACAAAAACAAAAACAAAAACAAAAACAACCAAATCAGAGTAAGAGGCTTATTTCTCAACAGATCTAGAAGCCTAAAATAAGTAAATAAGTATTTGGATAATACAGTAAACAAAGTTTATCTGATATACATACCATATAGAGATACTTCAACCAATAAGGAAAAAATTCATGCACTTCTCGAATATATATAGCATTCACAAAAAGTTGACCTTATATTAGATCACAAAGAAAATTACAATCTCCCAAATAAAGAAATACATAAGCCACATTTTCCCCACATTTTAATAAAACTAGACTATAATAATAAAAGGGTATATGTCTCCAAATTTTATCCACTTATTAAAAATATCTTTCTAAACAATGATTCAAAAAGGAAAAGTAAAAAACACTCTTTAGAAATGAACAACATGCCTCTAAAACTTGCAAAATTCAGCCAAAACAGATCTCAGAGAAAAAAAGGATACAATGGATCCATTTATGAAAAATAAATAAATAAATAAAACTAGGAACACTGAAAATATGCTGAATTTGAGCGTTTAGCTTAAGAAATTAGAAAAAATAACAAACGAAAAATTAAAAAGATTAAAAATATAATTATAATCAAATAAAAGATTTCACCCCAGTAGCAACAAGCATATCTAGCATCCAGATCTTGATTTCTGATACCATTGTCCAGTCTGGAGAAATGGTTGATTCTAGTGCTGAGCATGAAATACACAAGATGATACTGGAGGATCTTACAGTGCTAGAAAGGAACAAAGTTCTAAAAAAACAAAAGCAAAAGCAAGCAAGCAAAAGAAGCCTATGTTGACGGGCTACGTCAAAGGGACACAAGAGCCAAATGAAAGAGCTCCCGACGGCCAAAACTGCAACAATTTGAGAAAGAAAATTAATAAAGAAATACTGTATTATAACCCAAAGTGGGAAATACATATCCTTGAGTCCATGCTGATATAAACAAGTGAATAATTAAGTAGGGGAGAAGAGACAAATCTCCCAAACAGCAGAATTCAAAGTCATTTATGTAGATACTCTGCCCTCAAGGAGGTAGAGTACAACTCCCAATCCTTAAGTACAGAGTATGTATAGTGACTTCCTTTCAAAGAGTACAGTAGGGGAAGGGGGAAAAAAGGAGTAACTTCACAGTGGAGAAGCCTGACTGAATACTACCTCAAGCCAGATGATCAAAGTCAAAATCAACAATAATACTATATCCACATATGTGACCTTAATAGGATGTGATGAAAATGGCACTTGACCTCTATGGCCTTCCTCCTAAAATTTTAGAATTCCAGTCTAACCGTAAGGAAAACGCTAGACAAATTCTAACAAAAGAGCATTCTATAAAATACTTGATCAAAACTATCACAGTCATCAAAAACAAGACAAATCTGAAACAATCATAGGCCATAGGAGCATAAGAAGACATGATAACTAAATGTAACATGCGGTCCTAGGTAAGATTCTGTAACAGACAAGCAATATTAGTTTAAAAACTTAGAAAATCTGAACAAAATATGGGCTTTAATTAATGTACCAACATTGACTCATTAGTTGTAACAAATGTATCATGCTAACATAACAAGGAAAACTGGATGGGGGGTGGGGTATATGGGAACTCTGTACTATCTTCTCAAAATGGTCCTAAAAAATCAAGTCCATTTTTAAAAAGATTGGATCAGTCTATATTTTCAGCAAATATTTACTAAGTGCCCATTACGTACTAAAGTGTAGCATATACGATGGTGACAAAAGGGTTATTTGTCCTGATCACATTAAATAAGCATGCATAAGACTGTATATTGCTGTATATATTCTGTAAGAAACAGAAAAGGACGTTCGTGAGACTAAAGAAATCTAAATGTTGAGAGAGAACCGAATGGTTTTAAGTCTAGGAATCTAAATATACTTGAAATATACTTCTACCTCCTGGCAGAAGAGAAAGAATTGTTGGGTCAAATCATGAAAACAAAGAGTTCTACTAGAAGATGGTGAGGCTTAGACTACAGTATTAGCAATTGTATGGGAGAGAGCAGAGTATGACTGTTAACAGAAAGTTGCTGGATTTTAGTGTTTATCTTCTTTCTTGCTGCTTTATAGAACTTTCTCATTAATCTATTATGTTTTGAATTGTTTCTCTTGGATTTTCTAGATAGACACATATTAACCACTTAAAATGTTTAATTTCTTTTTCCACTATTAATTTAGACCTCATTTATTTCTCATGGTTTTACTGCTTTATCTAAATGTCTCCAGAACAATGTTGACCTTGTCAGTAACTCCAAGTATGTTATTTCTAACTTAAAAAAAAAAAAAGTTAATGTTTATTTTTTCTGAGAGAAAGACAGAAAGAGAGAGAGAGAGACTACAAGCAGCGGAGGGGCAGAGAGACAGAGGGAGACACAGAATCCAAAGCAGGCTCCAGGCTCTGAGCTGTCAGCACAGACCCCAATGTGGGGCTCGAACTCACAAACTGTGAGATCATGACCTGAGCCGAAGTTGGGATACTTAACCGACTGAGCCACCCAGGCGTCCCATAGTATTTCTAACTTTAACATAAAGCCATAGGACTAGATAAATGGTAGCTAATAAAACCTAACGCAGGTAATGCTTGAGTGGATCAGCAGAGGCATTTATAGTAGTGTCAATTCATTTTGTTCAGATTGCTACCTAATTTAAAAAAGTTACCATTCATCAAAACTCTACAGTATCCAACAATAATCTTAATAGAAATACAAGGAACTAAAGGAATATATGAAGACATTAAAAAAACTAAATTAACAACCAGAAAACAATGAACAAAATGGCAGTAAGTCCACATCTATCAATAATTTCTTTAAATATAAATGGCCTAAATGCTGCAATCAAAAGACACAGGGTGGCTGAATGGATAAAAAACAAGACCCACCTATATGCTGCCTACAAGAGACTCATTTCAGATCTAAAGACACACACAGACTGAAAGTGGAGAGATGGAAAACATTTTCCACGCAAATGGAAACAAAAAGCTAGAGTACCAATACTCATCAGACAAAACTGACTTCTAGGGGTGCCTGGGTGGCTCAGTCGGTTAAGTGTCCAACTCTTGATTTCAGCTCAGGTCATGATCTCATGGTTTGTGAGATTGATTGAGCCCCGTGTCGGGCTCTGCACTAATGGCTTGGAGCCTGGTTGGGATTCTCTCTCTCCCTCTCTCTCTCTCTGCCCCTTCCTTGCTTGTGTGTGCACGTGCACTCTCTCTCTCTCAAAATAAATAAGCATTAAAAAAAACAACAAAAAAAAAACCCTGACTTCTAAAAGAAATACTGAAACAAAAGACAAAGAAAGAAATTACAAAATGATAAAAGGGTCAATCCAAGAAGAAGATAAAACACTTGCAAATATTTGCATACCCAACACAGGAGTACCTAAATTTATAAAACAAATATTAACAGACATAAAGAGGAAAACTGACAATAATACAGGAATAACAGGAAACTTTAATACCCCACTTACCTTAATGGACAAATTATTGAGACAAAAAATATCAGTAAGGAAACACTGGCCTTAAACAACACAGCAAACCAGATAGACTTGTTAGATACATACAGAGCGTTTCATCCCCCAAATGCAGAATACACCTTTTCAAGTGCACAGTGAACATTCTCCAGGATCACATTAGGCCACAAAATAAGTCTCAATAAATTTAAGAAGACTGAAATCATATCAAGCATTTTTTCCAAGTACAACAGTATGAAACTAGAAATCAATTACAAAAGTAAAACTGAAAAAAAAAACCCACACAACACATGGAGACTAAATAATATGCTACTAAACAACCAATAGGTCAACAAAAAACTCAAAGAGAAAATCAAAAAATATCTTGAGACAAATGAAAATAGAAACAAGACTTTCCAAAATCTATGGGACACAGTAAAAGCAGTTCTAGAAGAAAAGTTTATAGCAACGAGCAATAAACATTTCAAATAACTAACTTTACATCTAAAGGAACTAGAGAAAGAACAACAAAATCAGCAATAATAAAGCCCAGAGTTAGTAAAAGGAGGGAAATGATAAAGATCAGAATGGAAATAAATGAAAGACAAAAAAGAAAGGCTCAATGAAACCAAAAGCTGGTTCTCTGAAAAGATAAAATCGATAAACCTGTAGCCAGATTCATCAAGAAAATATGAGAGAGGGACCAACTAAATAAAATCAGAAATGAAAGAGAAATTACAACTGACACTAAAGAAATACAAAAGATGGTAAGAGACTGCTACAATTATACACCAACACACTGGAAAGCCTAGAAAAAAATGAATTACCAGAAACACATAACCTTCCAAGACTGATAATGAATAAAGAGAAAATATGAATAGATCAATTACAAATAATGAAATCAAAACAATTAAAAAAACCACCCAAAACAAAAATCCAGGACCAGACAGCTTCACAGATGAATCCTGCCAAACATTTAAAGAGGAGTTAGTAACTATCCTTATCAAATTATCCCAAAACACTAAAGAGGAAGGAACACTTCCAAACTCATTTTATGAAGCTAGCATTACTTACTACCTAAATGAGACAAAAACATTACAAAAAAAGAAATTTGCAGGCTAATAGCCCATATGAACAAAGATAAATAAGTCCTCAAAAAATATCAGCAAACCAAATTCAGTAATACAAAGGATCACACACCATGATCAAGTGGGAGTTTTGCCAGGAATGCAAGGATGGTTCAACATCTTCAAATCAATCAACATGATACACCACATTAATAAAACAAAGGATAAAAATCATATGATCATCTCAATAGGTATCAGAAAAACCATCTGACAAAATTCAACATCCATTCATGATAAAAATTCTCAATAAAGTGGGTACAAAAGGAATGTATCTCAACATATAAGGTCCATATATGACAACCCACAGCTAACACCATGTTCAACGGCAAAAAGCTGAAAGCTTCCTCTAAGATAAGGAACAAGACAAGAATGCCCACTCTTGCCACTTTTATTCAACATAGTACTGAAGTACTAGTCACAGCCATTAGATAAGAAAAAGAAATACAGCCATCCAAGTTGGAAAAATAGAAGCAAAATTATCACTATTTGCAGATGACATGATAACATATATAGAAAACCCTAAAGACTCCATGAAAAAACTATCAAATAAATGAATTCAGTAAAGTTGCAGAATCCAAAATTAACACACAAAAATCAACTGTACTTTTATATGCTAATAATGAGTTATCAGAAAGAAGCTTTAAAAAACAACACCCCTGGGGCACCTGTGGTTAAGTGTCTAACTTTGGCTCAGGTCATGCTCTCATGGTTGGTGGGCTCGAGCCCCACATCAGGGTCTGTGCTGACAGCTCAGAGCCTGGAGCCTGCTTCAGATTCTGTGTCTCGCTCTCTCTCTGCCCTTCCCCACTTGTGCTTTCTCTTTCTCTCTCTCTCTTGCTCTCTCTCTCAAAATAAATGTTAAAAAAAAAATTAAAAACAACAAAACACAACCCTCTTTACCACTGCATCAAAAAGAACAAAACACCTAGGAATAAAACCCAAGAGATGAAAGACCTGTACTCTGAAAACTATATGATATTGATGAAAGAAACTGAAAATGACACACATAAATGAAAAGATATACTGGGCTCATGGGTTGGAAGAATTACATTGTTAAAATGTCCTTACTACCCAAAGCAATCTTATAGATTCAGTGCAATCCCCATCAAAATGTTAAATGCATTTTCACAGAACTAGAACAAGGAATCCTAATATTTATATGAAACGACAAAAGACCCTCAACAGCCAAAGCAATCTTGAGAAAGAAGAAAAAATCTGAAGGCATCATGTTCCCTGATTTCAAACTATTCTACAAAGCTATAGTAACCTAAACAGTATGGTACTGGCACAAAACAAACGCATAAATCAATGGAACGGAACAGAAAGCCAGAAATAAGCCCACACATATATGGTCAATCTATGACAAAGGAGGCAAGAACAAGCAATGAGTAAAGGACATATGCTTCAAAAAATTGTGCTGGGGAAACTGGATGGCCACATGCAAAAGATAAAACTAGACTACTATCTTGTACCATATACAAAAATAAATTCAAGATAGATTAAAGAGAAACACAATACTTGAAACCACAAAACTCCTAGAAGAAAACCTAGGCAGTAAGCTCTTTGACATCAGTGTTATTTTTTGGACCAGTTTCCTATGCAAGGGCAACAAAAGCTAACAAAGAAATGGGATTACATCAAACTTAAAAGCTTTTGCACAGCGAAGGAAACCAACAAAATGAAATGGCAGCCTAATGATGGAGGAAGATATCTGCAAATCATGTATCTGATTAAGGTGTTAATATCTAAAGTACATAAAAAACTTACATAGCTTAATATCAAAACAACAAATAACCCGATTAAAAAAGAGCACAACTTGCATTGACATTTTTCCAAAGTTATACATATATGTCTGCCAGACACATGAAAAGATGCTCCACATCCATAATCAAGGAAATGCAAATCAAAATCACAATGAAATATCCCACACCATCTCACACACACATGGCTAGTATCAAAAACAAAAAAATAACAAGTGTTGGCGAAGACGTGGGAAAAAGGAAACTCTTGAGCACTGCTGGTGGGAATGTAAATTGGTTGCAGCCACTGTGAAAAAGAATACGGAGGTTCCTCAAAACATTAAAAATAGAACTACAATACGATCCTGCAATTCTACTTCTGGGCACTGACACAAAAACACCAATCTAAAGAGATACATGCACCCATATTTTCATGGCAGCATTATTTACAATAGCTAATGGGAGCAACTTAAGTGTCTATTGAGAAATTAATAAAGAAGATGTGGGGTGTGTGTGTGTGTGTGTGTGTGTGTGTGTGTATACACAATAGACTATTACTAAGCCATAAATAACAATGAGATGCTTGACATTTGTGGCAACATGGATGGACCACGAGAATATTATGCTAAGTAAAAGAAGTCAGAGAAAGACAAATACCCCACTATTTCACTTGTATGCGAAACCTAAAAACCACAAAGAACAAAACACAGCCAGACCAGGGACACCTGCGTGGCTCAGTTGGTTAAGCGCCCGACTCTTGATTTCAGCTCAGGTCATCCATCATCTCACAGTTTGTGAGATGGAGCCCCACTTTGGGCTCCGCACTGGGTGTGTAGCCTGCTTGGGATTCTCTGACTCTCCCTCTGCCCTTCCCCACTCACATGCACTCTCTCTCAAAAACATTAATTAATTGGAAAACAAACAAACAAACCAGACTGGGGCACCTGAGTGGCTCAGTCAGTTAAGCATCCAACTTCAGTTCAGGTCATGATCTCATGGTTCATGAGTTTGAGCCCCCCAACAGGCTCTTTGCTGTCAGTACAGAGCCCACTTCAAATCCTCTGTCCCGCTCTCTCTCTCTGCCCCTCCTCCCACTCATTCTCTCTTTCTCAAAATAAAAAAACTTAAAAAAAAAAAATCTTAAAAAAATAAATAAATAAAAACAGACTGAGATACAGGAAACAAACTGGAAGTTACTGAAGGGGTGGGGTCCTGGGGGTGGGGGGGAAATAAGTGAAGGAGATTCAGTGGTACAAACTTCCAATTACAAAATAAGCCATGGGATGTAATGTACAGCTAGGGAATATAGTCAATAATACTGTAATAACTTTGTATGGTGATAGATGATAACTACTTACAAGGATCATTTCATAATGTATAAAAATATCACATCACTATGAAATACACCTGAAATTAATAGGATATTATATACTAATTAAACTTCAAGGAAAAAAAATAAATGAAGGGACAAGCAATGTTCTTGGGTTGAAGAATAAATATTTTAAAGTTTTCAATTCCTCCAAAATTTACCAATAATTTAGTGCAATCACACCAAAAATCCCAAGTAAATTTTAAAAATAAAGAGGTAATTCTAGGGGCACCTGGCTGGCTCAGTCAGAAGAGCACGCGACTCTTGATTATGAGGTCATGAGCTTGAACCCCATGTTGGGTGTAGAGATTACTCAAAACTAAAATCTTTTTTTTTTTTAATTTTTTTTTTCCAACGTTTATTTATTTTTGGGGGGACAGAGAGAGACAGACCATGAACGGGGGAGGGGCAGAGAGAGAGGGAGACACAGAATCTTTAACAGGCTCCAAGCTCTGAGCCATCAGCCCAGAGCCTGACGCGGGGCTCGAACTCACGGACTGCGAGATCGTGACCTGGCTGAAGTTGGACGCTTAACTGACTGCGCCACCCAGGCACCCCAAAACTAAAATTTTTTAAAAAAGCTAATTCCAGATTTATCTGGAAAAATTGTATATTAATATGTCAAGGAAAATCTGAAGAGGAACAAAGACAGACGTGCACTACCAAGTATCAAAATATATATAAATCTATAGTGATGAATGCACTGAGACAGAGATAAGTAAATCTATGAAAGATACTAGAAACAGAATCAGTCTCAAATATGGAAATTCAGTACAAGGCAAAGGTGGCATTTCAAAGCAATGAGAGAAGGATGTATCACCTGAATAAACAATATTGAGGGTAATGTGTTTTTCTGGAGAACAGAATTCAGAAAGATCCCTAATTTGAAACATCACACAAAAGTAAATTCTAAGGGCAACAAAAATAGAAACCTAAGAAATAAAACTATGGAAGTAACAAATGAAAATAAGAACAAGCTTTTTTTTCAAAAATTTTTAAGCATTTATTCATTTTTGAGAGAAAGAGAGCTTCAGCAGGGGAGGGGCAGAGAGAGAGAGAGAGAGAGAGAGACAGACAGACAGACAGACAGACAGAATCTGAAGCAGACTCCTGGCTCTAAGCTGTCAACACAGAGCCTGATGCGGGGCTTGAATCAACAAACCATGAGATCATGACCTGAGCCAAAGTCAGACACTTAACCGACTGAGCCACCCAGGTGCTCCGAAAACAAGAACAAGCTTTTTTTACTATATAGAGTCACACGCCAAAAGAAAAAGAAACAAAAACAGGAACAAAAAACAGAAAGAGCAGCTCACAGAAAAAATACATTATCACTGGTCAATAAACATGAAAAATGTTTAATAACTTATTAATAATTTAAACAATTAGATATTTTTGGCTTGGATCAAGGGGTTGGCAAACTATGGCTAGTGAGTCAAATTTGGTCCGTTGTGCCCGTTTTTATGCAGCCAGCATGCTAACAATATTTTTGTTTTCAATCAAAATAGCATGGCTGAAAAAAATAAGATTACTATTTCATGATATATGAAAATCATATGAAATCCAAATTTCAGGGTCTATAGAGTAAACAGCCATGTTCGTTTACATACGGTTTCTGGCGGGTCTTACTCTACAATGGCAGAACTGGGTAGCTAGGGCAGAGACAGTATGGCCCACAAAGCCTAAAATACTTACTATCTGGCCATTTGCAGATTCCTAATTTAACCTGCCAAAGCTTAAAATTCTCACAAGACATGACATTAGCAAATATGGGGAAACAAAATCTTACAACCATTGTTGTTCCAACTCTTCTGAGGACAATTAAAATTTTAAATGCTCATCTGCTTGGACTCAGCTTTTAGAGATGTCACCTATATACATTCATTTGCATGGTGCACTGTGATTTAGATGGGAATGTACCTTGGCTCAGCATGAACAGCAAAAGACTTTTTCAAACAAAGTACTTTTCTATCAGTAGGGGAAAGGTGAACTAGGTAGGTCTCTATGTCCAGATAGGAAAAGCTTTGTTAAACATAGTCCAGTATAGCAAAGAGTGTAGTATTTCTGCTGTGCGCTGATTTACGTCAACCATAAGCAAAAAAAAAAAAATACATTTATATAATATAACACAGGAAATAATAATCTATCCAGGGAATTCCTGGGCCAATAAATAAGGCATAACAATGGTTACCCCTTACACTGAGAGATTAAGGGTCTGAGATGAGAAAAAGACAATTTTACAGTTTACCTTTCTGTCTTGAATGCATTTTTTTCAATGTTTATTTATTTTTGAGAGAGACAGAGTGCGAGCTGGGGAGGGCCAGAGAGAGAGGCACACACAGAATCCAAAGCAGGCTCCAGGCTCTCAGCTGGGCTCGAACTCACGAACTGCAAAATCATGACCTGAGCCGAAGTCAGCCACTTAACCAACGGAGCCACCCAGGTGCCCTACATCCATTTTTTATCACGAGCATATTTTGCTTCAATTTTAAATAACTTTGTTAACTACCTAATACCTAATTTTTATAATTTTGGAGAAAGGGCTTTATAAAGCAAAGTAACAGATCTGAATATGTAAAAATGTACAGACACTATAAACAAAGCTAAACAATAAGAGCCTGGGGGGAAAACACAATACACAACAAAGGATTAGTACCCATCAAAAATAGAGAGCTTCCACAAATAAGAAGCAAAACTAAAAAAAAAAAAAAAAAAAAAAAATAAAAACAAAAATGGTTTAAGTCCAAATTATTTGGCCTAGGATACCAAGGTCATCTAGATATGACCTCTGCCTTTCAGGCTCATGTCCTGCTGTCCTGGTCATAACCACACGACTTGTTGCCCAACTGTGCCAGATAGCGTCATGCCTCTGAGGCACTGTGCATATTTTCCCTTCCTGCAACATTTGTCAGTCCTTGTTTATGAATTCCTCATTTTTCAAGGCGTGGCTCAACCATCATCTCTTCTAGAGTCCTTCGACAGAACTGACCATTCCCTTTTTTTGTGCTCTGGCTGCAGTATCCATCTACCTCTATTAAGCATTTATTCCTATTACTGCCTCTGGTGGTTTAGATTTCAGTCTTCTCCACTAGATTCCAAGAAGGCAAGTCATCGCTTGTTCTTTTCCTTCTTGGACCCAGCACAATCTTAGGACAGGAAGTTCTGGGGAAACTCTGCAAGGAAGGGGCAACAGAAACTTGGCAAGGGCACTACCTGGGCGGCTAGGCATTGAAGACCATCCCACCCACCCTCTAACCCGTCTGTGGACAGCTTTAAACCTTTCGGAGCTGACCACTGGGATCAAACAGTTATACGGGGATCTACTGTGGACCTAAATAAATTCCCACCTCCAGGGACCCCTGTTTTCAGAGTTTGATGCTAGAACTGAAGGTGACCAAAATCGGTGCCTTTGGAAACACTCCACAACAGATGAACAAGTGAGGCCAACACGGTGATTCAAAATCCTACCTATGAAAGCCTGGATGGATGGCAGCTTTGGGTGCCCCATGCACATGTCACTGGCATACATGTATATGTGGCTGGGCTCGGATGGAGAAGACAGAAAATATAGATGAGGATTACTAAATGAATCTAACCATATTTCAAGAAGCTATTTATCAAAATGATCATAGAAAAGCTAGCTTGGAACCCAAAATGTGTCTGATGAATAAATACAGAATGAGTATGGGGGGGGGGTTTTGTGTTTTTTTTTTTTTTTTTTTTTAGAATAATCTTTTTTCTGTGCTTCTGCTCTTATACTTCATAGGATTCAAACACCTGGGGAACAAGTCCACCTGGCCCTCACATAGCAGGGTTTTGGGGAAAAAAGCACTGAAGATGAAGGTTAGCTCTCTGAACATATACAATACACACACCGCTCTTTGCTGCTCAAGAGAACACCCAGGTCTGACCTTTGTAACACTAACTACAAACAGTTGTTTCTTTTCTCCCCAACACATTTCCATAAAAATCCATTCTTAAAATATCAAAAACATAATACAATGTTCTACCTACCTGATTTTATCTGTTTTCCTTTTAGACCATAAAAGACTAATGTTTGAGAACAGTTCATAATAATCTGATCCACCAGGGCATGAAATCCTATCACACACCAATAACTATTTGTAAATGGATTTGTCTTTATAATTTAAAGCATGAATTTGGTAGCACTACAGGATAAAAGGCAATTACTGACTATGCCAGGAATTAATGGGGCATTGTAATTTAATCAATGTATTTGCAAGTATGTGACATCAAGCAACAACCCCTTCCGATCTATGAGTAGTTATTAATAGCAGCCTGCAAGAAAAGGGCCTGGAGTCTCAGTAGACCAAAAGCGTAATGAGTCACTTGCTGTGATGGGGCTGTCCAAAAATCTTATTTTGATCCCAGCTGCATTAACAGAAATGCAGAGTCTCAGACACGGTACCTTGGTGGCACCCAACTTGTGCAGAGCTCCAGGCATTACGACTGAAGAGCAGGCCCAGGCAGAAATGTCAAAACCATGTCACATAAAACGAGAATGAGAAAACCAGGACTCCTTTCAAAGAGTTTAAGGAGACACATGATACTGATCAGTAAGTGCCTGAATTACACTATAAATACAACCAACAGCAGTCAGGGAGGAGGGAAGCCGCAAATATTCCTTTTCTTTCGAAAGAGGGGGAAGCTAAAGTAAGAAGGACCAGATGGAGTTAATTCTCAATGCTGAAAAAAGGAAAGTGAAGTGAAAATGTGTCAGTACCCAGTTAATGTGTGTAGAGACCAAATTAGGTAATTCAAGTTTCCCACAGGTCTTTTCGTTTCACATTTATAGGTTAGCTAATTAACCACAATTTCATTTTTTCTTTTTCGTTCTGTTGCTGTTGTTACACAGTCCTAACCTTAGAAATCCTCACTAAAGATCACTTTTAAAACAAGCTTCGATGCAATGTACAATCAAATCATAAATAGCTTTCCTTGGTTCTTAAATTATTCAAAATACATAATTACTAAATAAAATATTAACAAAACACTTCCACGTTCCCATAGCTTCCTGCCATTCACATCCCAGTCTATGTTCTAGACAACTCTGGCAACGAAGACACCATAGAAAATATTATTTATGGTAAATTTTATTTTCATTGATATTTCATTTGACATAATTTCAAAGTAGGTCTGTGCTCTAAGATGAGCCAAAGAACAGAAACCCTAAAGCTCGTAAGAGATGTTTTTCACACTGTTCTGAGTAGGGCATGGGGTTTGGGGGTCCCCAAAGTTGATACCTAACGTTTTACCCTTTGAGGTTTTACCTAGAGACACAGAAAGAAGAGAGAACATCAACACACAAGAATCAAACTGTAATAAGGAGCTCTTGGGTTACAAACTACCACCTCTTTAAGGCTGTAGTGAAATGAATGATTTCTTCTGCAAAGTTCAATGTCTTTTTTTTTTTTTTTTTAAGTAAAATGTCAGAATATGTGAAAATGCTTCACTTGCTTCTCTTAATACACTGATATTGGAGAAATTTTTAAAATCTTCATGAGTCCAAGCTGGGACATGACTACTACTGATGGGGTCTATTCAACACACTAATTCCAAGTTTGGCGACCATCAGCAAACTGTTCAAAAGAAACACATAAACAAAAACACATCAGGTAAAGAACACGACAGGTACTCGACTGTTTTGTTGTTTTTTTTTTTTTTAAGAAACTAAGACTACAGGCCCTTCGCAGCTACATGAGGAGACGCCGAGGCCGAGCAGGCAGAGGTGGAGCCTTCATTCTTGGAAACACGAAAGAAATAACATGCCAAGGGACAGTCTTGCCCTGCACCCGCCTCAAAATGGTACGTGTGAATTGGGGTTTCCTAATCTCACAGCCAATAATTCAAAGAGATGAGCAAACTGAAGGCTGAAAGACCAAGGTCTCTCTGGGGTCACCGAGCTAGTTAATGGTAGATTTCCAGTCTCCCAGTTTACTGTTCTTGACCTTGGTGTACACGGACTATAAAGCATTATGCCTGACAGCATAACTATGACTGAAGTCAGGTTAGTGATCTTCTTTCGAACAGATTTTTTAAAATCCTGTCCTCAGAGTATCTTTATCACACGTAAGGAAAACTTTTTTAAAAACAATCTGGTCTGAGTTTTGTAACTCAAGTTAGCCAGCAGGATTCAATCAAAACTCCCTTTTAACAAAACGGTCAGTGATAAAGGACACCCATACGTCTAAGAAATCTGGAACGCACGCTGAAAGTCACAGAAAGAGCCGCTGTCAGGGCTTTGCCTGAAGCTCCTTCTGACGTAGGCAGGAGCCAGGACAGACCAGATTGCAAACGTGACAGCAAAGCCATGAACTTACTTCATTCTGACATCAAATCAACTACTGTTTTCGCAGCCTCCCCTATTTGTGTGTAAATTAAATCATTTCGGTTGATGTCCAGCATCAGGTATACCAACACAAGTAAATTCTGGAATTTACAGCGTATCTGGGGCCCTAAACTCAACTCCATCCCGGTGACAAACGGCAAGGGAACAGAAAATACCTGGCACCCGCGATTAAGCCCGCAGGCAGAAATTTCCCAGAGTGGTAGAATCTCATCCCCATAATGCCAGCTAAGGTTCCAGATGTAGCTGAGGGGAAAGACAGAAAGAATCGAATATCATTACATCTTCCATATGGGAGAACCAATGTCCCACCCACCTTTCAAGGGCCAGATCCCCTCTCATACCATCTCCTCCACGCTGGGGGAGCGCTGGGGGTGCTTCGTGGCCACCCGCGCCCTGTAGGACTAAGTACAAAGACTGGAATATAAGGCCCTCACCATCTGGGCCAAACCTGCCTTTCCGGCCTCACTACCCACCATTCTTCCGCCATAGTTTTCTCCACATTTGCGGTAGGTCTTCTTCTATTCCCTGTTGATGTATTTACCTTAACTGTATGCTCTGCTAGTCAGCATGTGAAGACCTATTACGTGTATTCCCATGCACTCACTGCACTAGGTGCTGGAGGGCAAAACTACCATCATAAAAGGCCTCTAAGAGGGTCCCGCCTATTCGGGAAAATGAGGAAAGGATTTGCTGAGGAAATGAAGACCAAAAAGCCAAGATCTGAAAAGGAGCGAAGAGCTAAAAGGGAGAAGAAAGCACATTCCAAGAGAGGGGATAACAGTGGTGGGGCCTTGTGGTGAGAGGGAACCGAAGGCTCAACTGTGGCCAGTGAGGAAGAGGGGCCAGAGCACAGAGCCCTGACAGCCATATGGAGGACTATGTTCTTCAGCCCAAGAGCAATGAGAAGCCATCAAAGCATACCAAGCAGAGGGATACATGAACATAAGAGGACTGTAAAATCAGAACTCGAGCTGCTCCATGGAGAACAATCCGGAGGGAAACCAGAGCATGTCGGGATACCACTGAAGAACTTCCTCAAGAATGCAGGCCAGATGAGGGGTACTGGGATGAGAATGGTGGCCATGGAGACACAGAAGGAGACACTTCAGGATATGGGCTGGAGGTAGTGCAAATAGGACTGACTGCTGAAGGAGACAGAAAGATGGGAGGAGGACAAGATCCAAATGGATGGAAAACACCGGCACCAAACACATCTGTAAGGACATGAGGTTACGTTTGGGCAGATGCCTAGAGACAAGATTTCAAGCGCACAACCTTTACTTATGAGTAAAGCTTGGAGGAGTGATGCCTTTCTGAATCAATTTTCCGTTTCAATGGTAATTTAAGGCCTAGACCCCAATAACACTGTCAAGCAAGACGGTATAAAGAAGATACGGGGTGCCTGGGTGGCTCAGTCGGTTAAGTGTCTGACTTCGGCTCAGGTCATGATCTCAAGGTCCCTGAGTTCGAGCCCCGCATCGGGCTCTGTGCTGACGGCTCAGAGCCTGGAGCCTGCTTCGGATTCTGTGTCTCCCTCTCTCTCTGCCCCTCCCCCGCTCATGCTCTATCTCTGTCTTAAAAATAAACATTAAAAAAATTAAAAACAAACAAAAAAAATATACAAAGAGCCAGGTCTTAAGAACTTAAATATTTAATGGCCAAGAAGAAAGATGGGTCAACAAAAGAGAATGAGAAAATAAGAAGGAAAACAGGAGAGTGGAAAATGGCTTGGTCTACTATGCTGAAAAAGCTAAAAGGCCAACTAGAATGAGGATTAAAAAATGTAGTCAGTTGGGGCGCCTGGGTGGCGCAGTCGGTTAAGCGTCCGACTTCAGCCAGGTCACGATCTCGCGCTCCGTGAGTTCGAGCCCTGCGTCGGGCTCTGGGCTGATGGCTCGGAGCCTGGAGCCTGTTTCCCGATTTTTGTGTCCCCCTCTCTTTCTGCCCCTCCCCCGTTCCTGCTCTGTCTCTCTCTGTCCCAAAAATAAATAAAAAACGTTGAAAAAAAAAAATTAAAAAAAAAAAAAATGTAGTCGGGTTGCCTGGGTGGCTCAGCTGGTTAAACATCTGAGTCTTGATTCCAGTTCAGGTCATGATCCCAGGGTGATGGGATTGAACCCCGCGTCAGACTCCACACTGAGCGTGGAGCTTGCTCGGGGTTCGCTCTCTCGCTCTCTCTTGCCCTTCCCCAGCTCAGGCACACGCTCTTTCTAAGAAATAAATAAACATTAAAAGTATATACACTGGATTGTGAAAACCCAGGCCACTGACAGGCTCAGGGAAAGCTATTTCCATGGACAAAGGACACAAAAAGGGGGGTCGAGAATGTGAGAGGTGAAGAAGTAAAAACAGGGAGTAGAACGGATTGTTTTAGGGAAGTTGCTGAAGGGGAAGAAGGGCAGGCAACTGGAGAAGGAAGCGGGGTCACGAGAGGTCCTTTCTTTTTTAATGGGTAAGAGAGGACACCTTTGAACATGAGTGGGAGGGATCCACCCGCAGGGCGGAACACAAATAAGAGAAGACATCTCTGGCAGCATAACACCCCAAGAAGGTGGGGAGAAGAGACCCAAAGCGTGGGTGGAGGGACTGGCCTTTGAGAGAGAAACAGCACAGTGGAAGGCCTGGGTGATGATGGCATGCTGGAGCCTCCGTGTGATGACTGTTGTTTTCCTTTACGTAGGCAGCGAGGGCAGTTGCTGAGAGCAGGAGTAGAATCAGACATGAGGATAAAGGAAGCCTGAAAGTCATTCAGGAGCTTGAGCGAGGGAGCTGGGAGGCAGAGCTGAGAGCGGGGCGCCTCCTCCTTCCACGGGCACGCCCAAATCAGCCGCCGCGACCTCCCTTCCCAACCCGTGCCGACTTGTACGAGCCACTCGGTCAACACACTTGTTCTCCCCACCACTCTTCTAAGGGCCGGCACGGCACGTGTTCCCACTCTGCGTATCTGGGGAGACGGCGAGATGTCCACGCTCCCAGCAAAATGGCTGACGTGTGGGGAAAGCTCAGTGAAAATGCACCCCAGGCCACGCTGATAAGAAGTGATCTTCCTCCCCGGTGCTGCTGTGTGGGCTGCTCACGGGGCACTTCAGCTGCCCCGCAGTCACCCCAACGGCATCAGTCAACATAAAGGCTCCTCGAAGGCAAGGCCTATGCCAGACATTCAGCTTAGTTTTAAAGGGCTAACACGTGATTTGCAAAGGCAAACAAACGCACTATTGAGGCAAACCTCACCCAGGCACGTGATCCTCCAGTAACGGTCAAGCACACGCTCTTCAGTGGGCAGACATAATGATTACGAGACGTCTACTTGCCTCGTACAAGCTTAATACTAATTCCGTTGGCTAGACCTAAATTGGAGGCATGAAAACCTTTCCATATTCTGTACATAGAAAGTAAACAGAAATCAGCACCACTCTCCCCACTCCCAATTTTAAAACTTCCCCAGCACTTGGGCAGAAGTAGTAAAACTGTCTTCATGTGAAGATCCTGCCACATGCCACCGAACCAGAGCCTTTGGGTAGAATGTTCTGGATACATAACTGTACCAGAGAGACAGGGAAGCGGACGTACCTAGGAAAACCCAAATGTTCCTCGGATCCTGAGACAGCTGATAGGCACCCAGGCCTGCTAAACTTCCGAAAAGAAGGCCAGCAGCCAGTGACGGAACGCTACCTGCGGAGAAGCAAACACAGTCCTGCATTGTAACGTCAGACACTCATTAACAGAAGTCACCAGATTTCCTTTCCCTCCAGGGGAAAACAGCCAAGAGAATTTCCCTCAACACAGCTCATAACCAAGGAGCTCTCAAGCAGGAAAATGTGTTGTGGTGTTTGCTATTTTACGGAGAAGTCGGGGTAACGTCACACTATTCCTCTCCTTTTTAATATAGACACTTGCATCTGGGGAGCAAAGAAGGGCTCCTAACCAGGCCTGATGAACCTGTCAAGCGTTGGAACTGTCCACAGGCAGAACCTCAGGCAAATCCCCAAAGGAGAAAGAAATAGGGGCAGTGAATTAAAACAAAACAAAACCTGGAGAGCAAGAATTCTGGTGTGTGTGTGTGTGTGTGTGTGTGTGTGTGTGTGTGTGTGTGTGTG
>NW_024412467.1:15470878-15514086 GCF_014898765.1 Herpailurus yagouaroundi
GTGTGTGTGTGTGTGTGTGTGTGTGTGTGTGTGTGTGTGTGTGTGTGTAAGGTGGGGAATGCAGGCTAGGAAAGAGGTAGAAACAGCAGGTTTGCTGACAGAACTATGCCTGATGAGAAAAGAGGTTTCTGCCTACTCCAAAGAGCACAGAGATAATAACACCCTGGGGTCAAGGCAGATGTGTGGTAGCCGATGATAATAACAATCTACTACCACTCCTGCCCGGCATCTTAGATAAAGACACCAAGAACAAGGGAGTAGACAAGACGCTTGACTTAGGTCAGCCAGATAATGGGAAAGCAAGTGCAGGGGCAGCTACGGGACTGAAAAGAAGCCTGCACTCCAGCTAGAGGGCTTCAAGCAAACCTGACTCAAACAAGACTGAACTCTGGAGACCCCGGGGACTCACTCTTTACCAGCAACAACGTGAAGACCTTAAGAGGTCAGGTAGCTACAAACCATACCTGCTTTTGCATAGCCAATGATCCCACCAGAAGCAACCAGTGCTGCATAGCCAAAGCCAATCCAGTGTAAAGGCACTCTGAAAATGAAAGAGTAAGAAACCAGTGCCAACCATGTCTAAAAAATAAAAACCACAATCACAGGATGGGACTAAAACGTCATCATTCATTCCAGAACAGTCATATCACTGTACAGATGAAAATAAATCCTAGAGGTTAGAGGACTTGCCTGGAGTCAGTGACGGAGCCGGGACTCAAACTCAGGTTCCCGGCCTACATGACCAATGCTCCGATTCCCCAGGCTGTCCCGCACTCTACGCTCAGTGCACTTTTCAGATCAGGAAAGAAGCTCTGGTTTTGAGAAGTTCTTGGCTATTCTACTCCCATTCACTGTGTACTTACAGCGGGCCAGAGTCCTTCTGCATTGTTCTCTTTCACTCCAACCAGACAGAAGAGTACACCTGCTGCACCTGGGAACGAGGGACTGGATCAGAGGTGGTAAACAGCACATCTCTCTAGCAGTCAGAAAGAAGTGGATCCTAGTTCCAGCTCCACTCCTTAGCAGCTAAGAAGTAATGGACAAGCTCCCAACCTCTCTAAGCTTCAGTTTCCTTCATTGTACCATGAGGATAAGAATGGTACAAATTTCCTACAGCTGCTGTGGGCATTAAACAAAATAATAAGTAAAAGTGCTCAGCCGCTAGTAAATGCTGAGCAGATACCAACCATTTTGGTAATAACCTCCATTCCAATAGCACAGGACCACAGGAAACAGCAAAATTCACGGACCAGCTCTGTCCAGGTGATAAGTTTACCTTTTCATCAGCTAACCAAATTATTACTGAATCGGAAACTAAGCACCTCCTGTAACCTTAATTCGACTATTTCAGTTACCCCTTTCCACTCCTGCCCAAAAAACTGAATTATTTCGAAACTCAACATGTGCAAAACTTTCAGACAGCTATTTAATTTTGCACCCAATTCCTAACTCTTGTTAGACTGGGGACGGTGAGGGGGGTAAAATACAGGAAAGTCCAAATCATAATTAACGTGGAACACTTTGCTCTTGGCAAAGAAATGCATCTGGTATGGTTTAACTTGAAAGCAATACAACCTTTTGTTTAAATTTTTAATTGTCGGGCAGGGGCTACTTGGAATTGTGCCAGTCATTAATTGCAAGTAGCACTCAGCGAGATTTTCAAGCAGCAAGAGCAATAAAACCCCCAGGAAACTAATCACCGCTACGCTACACTGGTAAGCACTGGCCTCCAGAGCTCAGGGGTTCTGCAAGATTCACGACTACTTTAAGGAAAGCAGAAAATGCACGACTAGAAAGGAAACTGTGACGCAGCCGAAAGCCCCTGCCTGGATCTGGGGGACAACGAGTAGGCTGCAGCAAAGCCTCTTATATAACCCCAAACAAGTCAAAATGATATAAAATAGTAATTAATTCCCAAGCACCGAACCTCTTTCCCCTACGACTGCACCAGTCGACCGCGGGCTACCAGCGGCGAGGCGTGGGAGTCCGGGCCCCGCCGGAAACGTCGCGGCGCGCTCTGCGTCCCGAGGGCACGGCGGGCCGAGGGGTGGGGAGGGGCATGGGGCGGGGCTTGAGGGGGAGGTGTCGCGGCGCGCGCATGCGTTCCAGGAACGGGAGACGCCTGGGGCGGGGCTTGAGAGGAAGCGTCGAGGCTAGCGCTCTGCCTCCGGGAGGTGGGGCGGAGAGTCGCGGCGCGAGCCCGGAGTCCTTACGCCGGTGTTCCAATCGTCGCTCCGGCCGTGCTGACCGGCCTTCGAAGCTCGGCTCGCCAGCAGCCCGCCTGAAACCCAGAATTTGAGTCGGGTCTTCGCAAGTGGCTTCGCGAGCTGTGCCAGGTTAACCTGGTGTAAACCAAAGGCATGCCATCCGGGAGGATTCTCACTCCCAGAATCACGGTTTTTGCCTGCCATGGTTAAGAACTACTTTCTTCCTGCAGAGCTGGTGGCCACAAGCCAGACAATAATGTGGCTTTATTATTATCTGAGAAGCAACTTAAAGGAAGGGAAAGGATAAGTGAAATATAATTTCCTACTACCGCAGTATGCGCCAGTGTCCACGAAACATCATCTCCACTCCCTCTCCAGAGCTGCCTCTCCCCTGCGTTTCCTGCGCCACCACTCAATCGCTGTAAACCAGAATTTGGGTGTTATCCTTGACGTCTCTCTCCCCTTCATCCCCTGTAAGGATCAACGTAGATAAATCTTATAAATACAGTCTTCAGTGAAAAAAGGAGATCGCAGCTCCCACATCTTCCAAAACAAAAACTTGTCACTTGGAACATTTCTTAACCTTTCAGATACCCAAACTGAACCCTGTGGTTACCATCGCTGATTCTTACCAGCCAAAGATAAGGACTAAGAAGAACCATTGGTAATTCTAGTAGGCCAGATCCTCACCAAATTACTGGAAGACTCCGCTTAACAACCCACAACGGGACCTATCTTAACCACCTCGGAATGGACTTAGGGATGCACGCCTCCCAATACAGGTGTATACCTAAACCTTAGTTATCACCACCATGATCTTACCCCTGTCCTTTAGACTTAAATTGAACCACAGAGGATTAAGTTAATTACCTACAACTGTAGTGCTTGGTAGAGTTGTTATTTGAAGTAAGGTCTTTCAAAACCTACACCCTCACCTTTATGTTGTATTGCCTCGTCATTCCTCAACCCGTAGCACACCCCATTTCTCTGTGTGTAGTCCCAAAATTTATTGTCAAATACATTGGCTCTCTGCTCTGTTTCAGTTAGTTACAGAGTAAACCAGATTAACAATTTGTGTTCAGTAATGTTTCTCATTGGCATTAACATATTTTAGGAGATAGCTCAGTTCTCAGCTAGGAACCCCTGAGCCACAAATGTGTCAATGGAGTGTGACCAAGATCGTGTGAGGGAGAAGTTTTTAGTCCTCTGGTCACTGGGGCTTCTTAACAGGTTGTTTCTGTTTGTTTCTTTCACAGAGGCCTAGGGTCCAGACCATGTTTGGTAGACAGACAAACGTAGCCACGCACATAACCAGAGCAGTAAAGTCCGTCGGCCAAAACAGAAGAGCTTGTGAAGAAGAAGGAATAGTGCCTCAGTTTCAGCATTATTTGACCCTTTTTGGAACCTCATTCATGTGTGACTTCACACATTAAGAAATCCCAAAACAAAAATGTCAAAAACAAATTCCCGGTTGCAGTGTTTCACCTGACGTCTACTGAGGATCTACAATACCAGTGTCTAGGTGTTCAGGATGTATTTTGTAGCTTTGAAGAGGACCATCATCCATCAATAAAACCTTTCCCCAGGAAATTGATGACTGAGGTTATGAAAAAATATTGCCCGCGTTCTCAACCCACCCTATCTGCCACATGCTTCTGGGACCTCATTTATCAGAAAGAAAACATGCGGCGTGTTAATTGTAAGCCAGACACTGCATGAAGTGCTTTCCGTAGATGAACTCATTTAATCTTCATACCAACCCTTGGACTAGAGACTCTTATCATCTCTTGCTTTCAAACACAAGAGGAGAAAGAGGTTACCTAATAGGGACATGGCCACTGGCCTTAATAAATGGCAGAGCTGCCCTAACTCCTTTCGTCTGTTTTCAATACAGTGACCAGAGCACTCCTGTTATGAGTCAGTTGTGTCATCCTTATGCTCAAATCCCTCCAATGGCCCCCTTTCTTGCGCCCACCTCTGAGCACCTGCACGTGCTGCTTCATCAGCCCAGAGCTTCTCCCCAGATCATCTCCCAGCTCACTTCCTCACCTCCTTTGTCTTCATTCAAAGGTCACCTGCTCAGTGAGGCCTTCCCGGATTATCTGGGTTAAAACTGCAATCCCTCCGCAGTTCCCTCCACGGCTTATTTTTCTCCATGACGCTTACCTCCACATACAGTATGCTATAAAACTTACTGACTGCACAATCATCCTCCCACCCAGCACGTAAGTTGTTTGAGAAGGATGTTTATGCGGTGCTTGGAACGGTGCTTGGCACACAACGGCTGCTCAATGAGCATGGACTGAGTGAGAACAGATGTGGAGTAAGAGAGGCTGGTCTGCAGAGAGAAGCGTGAAGACAACACGTGGAGTTGGAGACAAGATGGAGAGATCGCCCTGACTGCACCCTCTCCCTTTCTGAGCACTGGTTCTCTTCTGTCCGACGCACCTGTGTCTTTGTTAAAACTCCAGCCCCGTGCCCTCTGTTTAGAATAGCCAGAGCAGCTTTTTGTGTCTCGCAGCTGAGTCTCTCTTAGCTGAGACAGCACCCCATTTCCTCTGCCAGAAATGCCCTTTTATCCTTGTCTAAAAACTCACATCTCATTTTTTTCATTAAAGTCCTCAGTCAAGAGGCCCCTGACCATCCCAGGCCATTACAGGTGTTCTGCGAAACGGAGGTGAATGCCAAAAGACTGCCAAAGACCAGAGGAGCCGCTAGACCAAACAAAAAGGCCGACAAGTCTAGCTTGACAAGAAATGGCCCCTTAGTAGGGGGCTTGTGGACGGAGTGTTCCTTTGGCTGCCACAAGACAAGTAGGTCTCTTGGATCCCACTCACCCGAAGACTTGCTTTTCGAGTGCCAGGGGCAGGGAGTATGACAGGAAAAGATAGGATTCAGTAGGCAGAGAGGGAAAGGTGAGGACCGGAGGTCCCTGGGTGTGGAAACACATAGTTTGGAACAATGCTGGGAGCATCTGACCACAGAAAAACTCCCTCTGGCATACAGTTCCTCTTAAGAATGTAATAGTCACCACCTCCTCCCTCTCAGGTTCCCCTCAGGAATTTCACAAAAGACCTATAAAAGTAGGTCTTTTGTGAAAGACAGACCATAAAAGGTATACCCACAAGGAATGATATGGCCACATAGCACCCCTCGTACAATGGAATCGAGCCAATCAGGAATGGACAACCCAGCACCTAGAGTTCTCTCACCAATAAGGGGAGGACCTAAGAAGGAACCTGGGGGAAGGGAAGGGAGGGCTGACCAGAATTATATAAAACAAAGATCCTTACCTATTGTGGGTATTCACCTCCAAATGCCCCGTCTATAAAGAGACATTTCATACTATTTTTTTTTTAACTTTTTTTAACTTTTAGTTTTGAGGGACAGAGCGTGAGCAGGGGAGGGGCAGAAAGAGAGGGAGACACAGAATCCGAAGCAGGCTCCAGGCTCCGAGCTGTCAGCAGAGAGCCCGACGCGGGGCTCAAATTCACAAACTGCGAGATCATGACCTGAGCCACCCAGGCGCCCCCTAGTCTTACTTCCTAATCTTCTACGCGAATGAACTTTTGCCTGCTGCTCATTTTGTGTCCACTTCTTCATACTTCAAAGTGCCGAGACAACAAACCCCAGGGTATTGAGGCCAAAAAAAAAAAAATCCTGCAACAGAGTATGTGCTGAGAGACCACTCAAGAGGAGGATGTTAAAGACTAGGTATGTTTCTTAAATACCACATGAGTGAAATCATATCTTTGCCTTTCTGACTTATTTCACTTACAAACATAGGCGAAAGGAAGAAAAAAATAAAAACAGAGGGAGTCAAACCGTAAGACACTTTTAAATACGGAGAACAAACAGGGTTGCTTGGGGATGTTGGGAAGATGGGCTAAATGGGCGATGGACAAGAAGGGCACTTGTGATGAGCACTGGGTGTTACTGTAAGTGATGAATCACTAAATTCTACTCCTGAAACCATTATTATACTGTATGTTAACTAACTTGGATTTAAATTTTAAGTAACTGGGTGCCTGGGCGGCTCAGTCAGTTAAACGTCCAACTCTTGATTTAGGCTCAGGTCATAATCTCACGATTCATGGATTCGAGCCCCACGCTGGGCTCTGCGCTGACCCTGTTTGGGATTCTCTCTCTCTGCCCTTCCCCTGCTCACACACTCTCTCTCTTAAAATCAGTAAACTTAAGCTTAAAAAAAAAAAATAGGTATGTGTCAGTCATATTTGCAGGGCAGATCAAGGATGTTATGCACCGAGGGTACACTTAAGGGTGTGGTTCAACAAAAGGAAAGAAGGGAGGGGTGCTCAAAAAGGTTTTAGGCTACAGGAGAGTCATCCAGGCAGATCTGTTCACGTAATGTGTAATTAATTATTTACCAACTTTCGTCCTTGAGGCTGGGATCACACTTTTCCTTTCAGCACCCAGAATCTAGGGTAGCGCCTGGCACAGGGCTAGTGAACAAAGGAGGGGGAGATATAGGTGACATGATGCATTCTGAATTGGGAAAGAGTGAATCTGGGAGGAGAATCTGCTCAGACACAAGTATCAAAGTGGATAATTCGACATGTAGATGGCCAAGACTATGTGCAGACTGTACATAGAGGGGAAGGACAAGTAGATCAACAGAACAGAATAGAGAGCCCAGAAATAGACCACCACAAATACAGATGACTTTTGAACAGCTCAGTTATGGGCCCTGACCCTTCAGGCAGTCAAAAAATCTGCATATTAACTTTTGTCTCTCCTCAAAGTTAATTAAAAGTCTACTGCTGACCAGAAGCCTTACTGATAACACAGTTGATTAACACATATTTTGTATGTTATATGTGAATTATATACGTGCTCTTACAATAAAGCTAGAGAAAAGAACATGCTAAGAAAACACAAGAGAAAATGCATTTACAATACTGTATTTATTGAAAAAATGGACCCATTTATTTCAAAAATGGACCCATACAGTTCAAACCCACATTGTCCAAGAGTCAACTGTACAATCAACTGATTTTTGACAAAGGAGCAGAGGTAATACTACAAAACAAAAATAGTCTTTTCAACAAATGGTGAACTGAACATCTATGTGTAAAAAAAAAAAAAAAAAAATCTAGACACAGACCTAACATCTTTCACAAAACTTAACTCAGGATGGATCACAGACCTAAATGGAAAATGCAAAACTGTAAAACTCCCATAAAGAAACTTAAGAGAAAACTTAGATGACCTTCAGGGATGGTGAAGCCTTTTTAGATACATCAAAAATATGACCCGTGAAAGAAATAATTGATTAGCTAGGCTTCATTAACATTAAAAACTTCTGCAAAAGATAATATTATCAAGAGAATGAGAAGACAAGCTACTGACAGGGAAAAAAATATTTCCAAAGACACATCTGATAAAGGATTGCTATCCAAAATACAAAGAACTCGTGCATGTGGGTGTGTACATACATATGCACAATTTTTATTTATTTTTGAGACAGAAACAGAGCATGAGTGGAGGAGGGCCAGAGAGAGAGGGAGACACAGAATCTGAAGCAGGCTCTAGGCTGTCAGCACAGAACTGTGAGACCCACGAACTGTGAGACCATGACCTGAGCTGAAGTCGGACACTTAACCAACTGAGCCACCCAGGCACCCCTAAAGTACAAAGAATTCTTAAAACTCAATAGTAAGGAAACTATTTAACTAAAAAGTAGGCCAAGTAGCTTGACGCTTTACCAAAGATATCCAGATGGCACATAAGCATAGGAAAAGCTCCACGTGGGTCCTCAGGGAAATGCAAATTAAAATAACGAGATCCCACTACACACAAGATTGGCCAAGATCCAGAAAACTGACAAATGTTCTGGACTGAAAAATGGTACAGCTACTTTGGAAGATAGGATGGCCGTTTCTCACAAACCTACACATACACTCACCATACAGTCCATTAGTCACACTACTTAGTATTTACCCAAAGGAGTTGAAAACACATCCACCCCAAAACTGCAAATGTTTATGGCAAGTTCGTAACTGCCAAAACTTGGGAGGCAACCAAGATGTCCTCTAGCAGTGAATGAGTGGTAATGTGTGGCACATACAATGGAATACTATTGAGCATTAAAAAGAAATGAGCTATTAAGCTATGAAAAGACACAGAAGAGACTTAAATGCATATTCCTAAGTGAAAGAAGCCAATCTGAAAAGGATACAGTACTGTAGGATTCTAAGTACGTGCCATTCTGGACAAGGCGAAACTATGGAGGCAATAAAAAGATCAGTGATCGTGGAAGGTTGGGTAGGGGAGAGATGAACAGGCAGAACACAAGAGTTGTTGCAGAGCAGTGGAAATGCTCTGTGGATTATAATAGGTCATTCTTCCAAACCCATCCAGTGTTCAACACCAAGAGTGATCCCCAAGGTAAGCCATGAACTTTGGGTGAATCGAACACGTCAGTGTAGGTTCATCCCTGGTAAAAAGTGTACCATTCTAATGAGTGATGTGGATATCGGGTGTGGCTGTGCATGGTAGAGGCAGCGGGTACATGGGAAATCTCTGCACCTTCTCCCTTTTGTTATAAACAAACCTCAAACTGCTCTAAAAAATATTATTTAAACAAAAACGTAACAAAAAACCCAAATCTATATTCATCTTTGTTTTTAGGCCTGAAGTTAACGAGGAGGTAGCCTGAAATGTCAGACACGGATTCTGGCTCACTTCCTAGATGATTTCCTCCTGTGAAGTGAGTGGCAATTCCAGTGCCCAAATGCTTGATGTTTTAATTTGCCTGAACAGGAGGGATTCCCCTGTCAGCCTTAGGTATTTGACATCTGGTCAGCTAATTCACATCTATGAATCCTCTATTAACGTGTCTTTTCAAAATACCCAGGAATCTACTGGGGGGGGGGGGGGCAAGGAAGAGAGAGATGACAAGGTTATAATCAACAGGCTGAATTTCAGATTATCTTTATTGGATTAACTAAATGACTGTTTTTGTTGGCCTGAAACAGATGGGGGAAAAGAAACAACATACCCTGAAAATGTCATTTTCCAAACCTTCAATTATCTTCTCATCCACAGCGTGGAAGCAGAGTAGTCTGATGAGGTTTGGCAATCTAAGAACCTTCTTAAGGACATAGCCCTGAATTTAAGCATACACTTTATGCATACATATTTTACGTGTCCATGAGTTTTGAGTTGGTCTTAATATATACTTACTGGTATGAAAATCTTTTTATACCTTGGTTACAAAAAGGATCAAAATCTGCATTAAAAGTACTAGAATCATCTGAAGAAGCCAAAGGAAGGCCAAGTTTTATTCTTCCATTTAGGAGAAAAATCTGAAAAACAACTTTTTTATCCATCTCTGGTAAAGAATGTGTTCCAAACTGTGCATATTTTAAACTAAATATTTTAAGATCTTTATTTGCTTTATACAATGGTAAAAATTATATATTACACATTAACATACTATATATCATGATATATAATATATAATAGAACAATGCCTACCAAAAATTGCTTTACCATTGTTAAAAATAAAAAATAAAAATAGAAAACATCTAAATGTGTTTGTCTGTTTTTTTAAGCTGTACATCTTCTCCAAAAGAAGAAATTTCTAGCTTTTATTCGTGGAGGGGAGGCAGGCACATTTGAAAAGAATGATTCCATCTAGTGAGTTTTTCTCATAGAAGGAATGTGGGATTGACTGTATCACTCATATTTTCTTTTTTTTCTTCTTTTTTTCCAACATTTTTACCATTTTCCTCTTCTTGGTTGACACCAGGCTATTTCCTTTCGTTGGCTTATTACTGTCATCAGTTAAACCACGTTTCTTCGTATTAGCTTTGGACTGCCTTTCTTCTTCCTGCACTACATTGCCAGCTTCCTTTTTGATTTTGGACTCTTCTTTACTTACTAAAACACAAGAGACAGTGCATTTATTTATTTATTTATTTAATTTTTAATATTTTATTTACGTTTGAGAGACAGAAACAGAGCACAAGCAAGGGAGGGGCAGAGAAAGAGGGACATAGAACTCGAAGCAAGCTCCAGGCTCTGAGCTGTCAGCACAGAGCCTGACACGGGGCTCGAACTCATGAATCGTGAGATCATGACCTGAGCCGAAGTTGGACGCTTAACCGACTGAGCCACCCAGGTGCCCCGAGACAGTGCATTTAAAGACTGCTTTTTCCTTCTTGAAATAAACACAACCTGATGATGAAGTGAAGTTATCTGAATGTCCTCCACCTCAACAATTCAAGAGCTAACAAATTATTAAAAAACAATCACTTTCACTTACCAGGAGAAGGCTCTGCAGCCGGAGGAAGGCTTTCTTTTGTGTCTGTCACTCTGTCTAGCCACACTCCCAGGCATGTCAGCCTGGCATTAGTTTTTACTTCACAGAGTAAAGATGGAGGAACTATCTAAAACAGAAGAAAGAAGAATTCTTAACATGGGGGAATTTTAAATACTTTTCTTTTTCCATATTTTACATTTTTAAGTAATCTCTACACCCAACATGAGGCTCAAACTTACAACCCCAAGACCAAGAGTCGCATTCTCTACTGACTGAGTCAGTCAGGCACCCGAGTGAACTTAATTTAAAACTTACTATATTTTCTTGAGAATAAAATAGAAGAATTCCATTATCTTGATCCATGTTTGGTCTGACTATGCCCTTCGCAAGGCACTTTCTGAATATTCAGAAATTGTAAATTCACCAAGGAAAAGGATTGTGTCTCATTCATTTCTAGGTTTTAACAAAGAATCTTGCACAAAGCACACACTCGACAAACCACATTTGTAGAATGGGTTTATAAGAGAACCAAGCAAAACAAGTAAAAACAAGAAAATCTGTTAAGAGTGAGATGACTAAAGGGATTTAATTTTCCACTTACCTAGTTCAAAACTATTCTAAGATTACTGATCAGGAATTTTTGAGTTTTTAGTAATGGCAGTATTTTTTTTTTAAATAGGCTCCACACCCAACATGCGGCTTAAACTCACAACCCTGAGATCAAGAGTCACGTGTTTTACCGACCAGCCAGGCACCCCAGTAATGGCAGCATTTTTATCTAACAAAATCTTACAGAGAACACCAATCTGCACACAAAAGAGAGGAAAGCAGCATTTCTCTGATTGAAAAAGCACGAGTTCTCGTATCCTGCCAGCTGTGACTCAAAACACCAACCCCCACCGTGGCTCTTGGAACCCTAACTTTAAAACTATGAGTATCAATCATGTGTGGAAGAGATCTCAGGTTTTTTTTAAAGATCTCTGCCTTAGGACCTTTGGAAAATATTCCACCTCACTTAACTCAAAACAATACCGATAGTAAAGACTTGCATTAAAGCGCATTCACATTGTGCTAAGACACCAACCTTATTCTGCTTAAGCTTCCACATTTTGACGAAACCATCACTTGATGCTGTAACAATAACATGATGCTCTGGAATTTCAAAACTGAACATGTCCTTTATCCTAAAATAGAAATATTAACACCATAAAGGATCCTTTCTTCCAGATAGTACAATACCATTGTAGAGCTTCTACGCACACAATCTCTCAATTTTTCAATGTTTCAAGTGCTTCCAAACTGCTCAAGGAACAGTGCTAAAATAGAACTGTGCTTCACATCCCCATCAGTCAGTGCGCCATTTTCAGGGTCTAAGTTCTAAGATAAAGTGGATTATTAACCATATGTTAAAAAGTTGAAAAGATGATCATGATAACCATAAGTAATTAGGTTATCACAAATGACATAAAGGTACTTAAAGTCCTTCACCCCAAGATACTCCAAGTTCAGTATGAAGAGCCAAGTAAGACAACGGAAACGAACCATGGGCTCCCTCCTACGCACCCGTTTCTACCCCCCCTCCAATGCCACCACCCTAGTCTAAGCCACTACCCCTGTTCTTCTGGATTCCCAGGGAGCCTAACTGGTCTCTCTGCTTCCATTTTTGCTAACAATTTTTTAAAACTATCAATCAAATCATGTTACTCCCAGGCTTAAAATCCTACAAAACTAGCCCCCATCTTTTTTAAAGTAACACAGGATAAGGGTGTCTGGGTGGATCTCGCCGTTCGTGGTTTCAAGTCTCATGTCGGGCTCTGTGCTGACAGCTCAGAGCCTGGAGCCTGCTTCGGATTCTGTGTCTCCCTCTCTCTGCCCCTCCCCCAATCATGGCTATGGCTCTTTCTCTCTCTCTCTCTCTCTCAAAAATAGACATTAAAAAAAATTTTTTTTTATTTTTTTTTTTTTTAAAGTTTATTTATTTTTGAGACAGAAAGAGACAGAGCATGATTGGGGGAGGGTCAGAGAGACAGGGAGACACAGAATCCGAAACAGGCTCCAGGCTCTGAGCTGTCAGCACAGAGCCCGACGCGGGACTTGAACTCACGGACCGTGAGATCGTGACCTGAGCTGAAGCCGGTGCTCAACCGACTGAGCCACCCAGGTGCTCCCCCCAAAATTTTTTTTTAAATAACACAGGAGAGGAGCAAGGGTATGGGGGTATATATAAAGCATGTCTGGCCATAAACTGACAACTGCTGAAGCTGGGTGGTGGGTCTATGGGGGTTGCTTCCTTAAACTGGTCTATTGGCCTTTACATTTTTCCACAGTAGGAAACAAAAAATCTACAAAGGCCCTTAACTAAAATCTAAACTCTTCACCAGTCTACAAGGCCATGTACCATTTGGCTCACTCTGATCTAGTCACAACGTTCTTCCAGCTCTTGTTAAAATACATCCAGCTCTTTCCTCCCTCAGGTGATTACGTGCCATCGCTCGTCTCTTCAGAAACGGCTCCCTTTTACCCCTCTCTCAAGTCCTACCCCCTCCCCCTTTCTGGATCAAATTGTGCAAGTTATGTCTGTTATTCTTAAAGCACACATTTCTATTCCTGTTCTAATTACCTGCTTACTTGTTCATCGTCTGTCTGTTGCTCTACGACTAGAGCCACTAAATGCAACTTCTTGTCTTTTCCATTCATCATTAAATACTAAGTGCAGTTCTTAATGGATGCTCAATGAATACTTGTTAAATGAATAAACAGCCAAATATCCTAAGTGTTAGCTTAAGTGTACTAGTGTTATTAAGTACCTTTGACATGGCCTTGAATGAACACTTCCTAATGCAGGGGAAAACCAGGGCCTGTACACTGCAGTATTTGAGTATTCCCAAGAGATTTCTTAAAAACTGTTATTTGGAAAGTAAAAACTAGGGCTTACTTAAGACATAAAAGGACAAGTAAATGAAGCACATTAAAGTAGAACAGTGCATTATCACCCTTCCCAAAATTGTAGTAGAAAAAGCAGAGGCAGACAGGACTGGGTTTGGATCCCAGCTCCAGCACCCAACAGTGGGGTAACCTTGGCCAAGTCACTTAGCCTTTACTCTGAACGGCAGTGTCTACCCACAGAGATACAGTGAGCAGTGACAGGTAAGAAAGACTGGCATAAAACATAAGTCATTGCTATCACATACTTCTCCTGCAGGAAAACAAGTAGTGTGCACAGGGAGAAGTGGAAAAGAGGAATAAAATAAAAGGACAAGAGAGATCCTGGCAAAGCTCAAGATCGTTTTTTTTTTTTTGTTCCTCTTCAAATATGACTGATTTTAGGCCCCAAGCCTAGTATTATTAGAAAAACATCTTGTGCAAATCACTAGTCCTGATGACAACTTCCCTACTTTTGCACTAAGGCCAAGACATTTCTACCATCCTCTCAGACTCCAGAAATCATATATATGTAGGAATGCACCCTACCTTATGAAACTATTGCATATGTGACACTTACTGGAGACTCTACACTTACATACACACATACACATAGAGACTGGCAAGGAAAAAAAAAAAAATACCTGTTATCATGAGCTTTAAATTCACAGAGACACATTAGTGAATCACAGTCAAAAAACCTTACAACTTCTTCATCTCCAGCCACTGCAAGGACAGACTCCTAGAAGAGAGAAAAAGAATACCCGGAATGTCATCAACAATTGCAACCATTATCATATACACTAAGATTCCACCACTGATTTCTCATCACTTACTGAAAGAAACGTAACAGAAGATATTCTCTTTTCATTTGTGATGGTGCCACTAATGGATGCAGTGTCAAGTTGATAGATATCTATTTTATTCAGCATAACAACTATGTATTTCTCTCCTCTTGGCGACCATTCCACTATGTGAGCATCTGCAAGTTAAAAAAAAAAAAAGCTTTTTTTATTTCATAAACAATGATCAGAGTAATAACAAAAATAGCAAATAGCTGTACCATGCATTTCACATCCACTGTCCTATTTACCCTTCGTAAGAAATTTTTGATGCATATTTTGCAAGTTAAGTTTTAGAAAATAAACTGGATTAAAGAATCATCAAAGGTCAGAGAGCTGGTAGGTGACAAAGTCACAACAAGAATCCCATTCTAAAATGGGAAAAAAAAGAAAATGGGAAAAGTAACCCGAAGCATTGCTCTAGGAGGTAACCACCATCATGCAGGGGAAACAAAGGTGAGCACACACGCACACAAGAATGTGTGTGTCTACATTCATATTCCATCAAGTCATAAAAAACATTCCAAATGAAAGTACTCACTTTGCTTTATGTTTTTCATGAATGCTGATCTTCCTTCCACAAGATTCCATGTTCTGCAAAACAGGAAGCTCACTTATGGCATGGTGACTTTTACTAGGTGTAAAGGTAAGCGTAGTGAACACTTACTCAAATGACAATTTACTACAGATGCCGCTATTTGGAACTGTCATGTTTCTTACAACAACACTGGAAATATTTACCATTAAGCAAGATTAATGCATCCATTCCCACACCCCTTTCACCTACTTAAAATGTTTAATATATTTTCAAAAGGTTTCACCTCTTAAAACATTGCTTTTTAGGACCATCCTCTTTGCTTCCCAACTCCGAATGAATGACTGGGATGTAATGTGTATGTCTGAACACAGAGTCTGTCCTTTTCTTTCTCTACCGTCATGAAAAGGTTCACTGGCTTTCAGCTTTTCCTTGTACTGCAGTATCTCTAAGTAGCTGACAGCCAGGACACAAGACAGAAGTGTATCTAATTATTGTAGTAAAAAATACGCTGATGGTTAGGTTCCTGCTGTTGTACTTGGAGAACAAAGACCACAACTGACAAAAGATGCTCTTGGCATTTATGACTTACCTCAATGTCTTATCCGTACCCACAGACAGGGCCAACTTGCCAGATGGGTGAATAGAAAGGAAGGTCACGTGTCCTCTACAAGGAAACCAACAGTTAGCCCCCAACTTGACTGGTACCTGGAGACCACCAATGGGAAAGGGCTAGACTCACTTGTGAGCTTTAATGGACTTCAGGCACTCCCATTTCTTTGCATCCCAGACACAAATGACTCCATCTTCTGCCCCACTGATTAAGTGCCTGTTGCCATAGAATTTCAGGCAAGTTATCGTGCCTGTGGAAAAACCGAAATAGACCAACTTAATGTTCACTTTGAATGCAAGCTCCATTTCTGGTTTGAAGGCTATGCTGTGGTAGGTAAAAATCTAACATCAGCATTAGTGAAATAAACCTTAAAGTCTTAGGTGAAGAAATTAATTTTTTCATCTCAGAACATACAATTTCAAGGCTGTGCAAATACTTTCAACAGAATTTCTCTAGTTGTAGATACAGACTAGAGCTAATCAGTTCATTTACTTGCTCTATGGGTCCAGAATCATAAATTTAGGAGATGGCTGGCTAGGATTATTTGAGCAGAAGTCAAACAAAACCAACTAATAATAAACCAGCTAATTTGGGGAACAAACCAAGATATACAACCATATGACTTCTTCCTTTCCTTTCCCTTTTCTTTGTTTTGGTTTTTGTTTTTGCTTTGTGTAGGTTTTTTTTTTTTTTAATTTTTTTTTCAACGTTTTTATTTATTTTTGGGACAGAGAGAGACAGAGCATGAACGGGGGAGGGGCAGAGAGAGAGGGAGACACAGAATCAGAAACAGGCTCCAGGCTCTGAGCCATCAGCCCAGAGCCCGACGCGGGGCTCGAACTCACGGACCGCGAGATTGTGACCTGGCTGAAGTCAGACGTTTAACAGACTGCGCCACCCAGGCGCCCCTGTTTTTTTTTTTTTTTTTTAAGAGAGAGAGAGGGGGAGAGAGAGAGAGGGAGGGAGAGGGAGAGGGAGAGGGAGAGAGAGAGAGAGAACACAAGTGGGAGAGAGGAGCATCAAGCAGGCTCCACACTTAATGCAGCTGAATCCCAGGACCTGGGATCTTGACCTGAGCCAAAATCAAGAGTTGGAGGCCACCCAGGCACCCTGGCTCCCTCCCATTCTTTCTTTATTGAAAGAGAAGAGAGGAATGATTATTACTTTCTAATCAGTTAGTTAGCTACCCAATCATCCACAATCCAATTATTATCACTCCAGAGCTGTTTTCTATTTGATTTCCACAGTTTTCATTCACTGTCCTAAGAATTTATTACAGGGGCGCCTGGCTGGCTCAGTTGGTAGAGCAGATGACTCTTGATCTCGGGGTTGTAAGTTTGAGCCCCCACAATGGGTTTAGAGATTACTTAAAAATAAAATCTTTAAAAAAATAACTAAAAAATTTTTTAAATCTTAAAACACAAAGAATTTATTAAAACAATTTTATAAACTGTTCTACTGTTCAACTATGCCTTCTGTAATCTCCTTTGCATGGTTCACAAATTTTCCTACAGCTTTTCAACTTCTTCACAAACAACTCCACTCCCCTCTGCCCAAAAATTAAAATCTGAATCTCCCATGAATTTCTTCTACAGCTCTTGAGATAGAGACAAACATGTTCTATGCCCTCAAATATTAACCTCGCTGGAAGGAGGTTAAGGTGATAGAGGAACCCAGCATTCTTCTGACCCCCAAAAGCAGTCCCTGTATATGGACAACGTATGATACCCTGACCCTCAAATAAAACTCCCTATCCTTTAAAGCTTGTGTCCATCAGCTTACTCTTCCTATAGCTCAGTGGTCAACAAACTACTGTTTCTAAGTTAAATCTGACTGGTGGCCTGTTTTGATAAATGCAGTTTTCCAGAACACAGACTTGCTTGTTCAGTTCCCAAATGTCTATGGCTGTTTTCTGCACGGCAACAGCAGAGCTGAGCAATCAAAACAGAGACCATATGGCCGCAGAGCCTAAATATTTACTATCTTGTCCTTTTCAAATAAGAATATGAACCCTTGGGTCACTGTTGTTCACCTGCCACCTCCTGGTGAGTCCTTTACTTTGTCCTTTATATGGAAAGATTAAAAGATCTCTGATGAATATAATTTTGCACACCGCCCAGCCCCATCCCCAAATATATGGGGTAACATACAACTTTATCAAAGTGGGAGTCTTTAGCCACCTTTGCCCATTTTCTTTTCTATCAACTTATTTCTTACCTTGGTAAAGATCTTATCTATTACCAACTGTTAGATAAACAGGAGTTATACAAAGAATGAAGGAAGTTAGGAACCATACTTCACCCCCATCCAAACTCCTTCTAAGTAAGTCCCATCCTTATTGTGCAACACCTGTACCAATGGCTTTAGGCAGACCAGATTGATTTAAATTATTTCTTCCACACCTAAGGGAGAGAGGACTTTCTTGTAGGAACTGGGAATAGGAGGCAGAATGGAAAAAGAACATATGTTGAACTCACTCAAAGTCTAGCTTCTCTTGAAAAGCAAAAACTTGTCAAAGTAGCTAAGGACCATCTGAGAAAGACACTGAACACTCTAAATTACTGCTAGAAACCAGTGCGTAGCTGTCTTATCTCCCTTTAATAGCAGGAAATCAACAACCTGAGCAGAGCTTTCCCAAACTAAGCACACATCTGATTCTACTATTTTGAGTTCTTCCTTTCCATTTCCCTTCTCCTGGAACACATGTTAAACCTCATTCTTTGTGCCTTGGGAAAATACAATAAAAACAGAATAATGTTCAACACTGGAAAAACACACACCTATTCAGTCTTCCTATTCCTAAATCCTACCACTATCCTGGACAACTTCACCATCAGTGTGGAAAACCCAAGCATGACTGGAGAATCACCAGGCCCTGACCTCCACCCAGTGACCTTTGCTTCCTCTCTAGTTCAGTCCCTCGCACCTACACCCACGACATGCTACCACCTAGAGCTGCTCCACATTACAACTCTTGAAGAATCTCTTCCCTGCCTGCAACCTCACCTTTCACCAGCCCCTTCTTGCCCGCTTCATTCACTCCACCTGCTTTTTTATTTCAGAGATCTGCAGGCCCTTAACACCCCATTTTCTCTAGACTGACAACTGAAACCATCTTTCATCAAAATCCTTTGTAAATCAATCCTTCTGTTGCATGGGCACCGGGTAACTTTCTGCTCCCCACAAAAATGCCTGGAGCTTAGTGCAAACGGATGTTATTCGGGCCACAGCCTCCAACTTCAATCAGGCAGACTCTCACTAGTCCTTCTGCTTGTCCTTGGTCAGCATCTCTCTTGTATGCCAGGTGCCAGCACTTTCCTCAAGCCCACACCGCCCCTCCCTACCATTCAATCCCTAACCTCTTCTTCTCAAGGACCATCCAGGACGTGGCCTGTCTAATTCCCAATCACCTTAACCTCCGTTCTAACCTTCTCGTAATACTGACTTGCTTACAGGTCCCCATGCACCCAGTGGTTAACGACACGGGCTCCAGACCTAGGTCTGAGTTCCAGTTCCACTGTTTTGTGACTATGGGCAACTCACAAAACATCCTGAGTCTTGGTTTTCTCTTCTAGGAAGCCGAAGATGCAACTGTACCTTACTGGCAAACTGCTGGGTACGTGGTACTCCCTCAACGAAGTCAGCCATCAGCATGAGGCTGCTACTGTGCTCCGTGCACTTCCTGCTCTGCCTGGGATGACCTCTCTCCCACCTTGAAAACTTCACCTGGCTAACAACTGGCACTTCTAAGATAATTCAGTCAGATGACATTTTAGGGAACTTTCTGCTTCCTCCCACTCCCCCCAGATGCAGTTAAGTGTCCCCTTTCTGTCTCTCAATATGGACCGTGAAGAACTTAAAAACAAAAGACATATTTTTTTTCATTTCTATATTTCCTAGCACAGAATCTACCATGTAATAGGCACTTGATGAATTGTTCAACTCAAGTCAAATTGTCAAGTAATGACGCCTCACTCTTGTCTTAAAGGATATAATTTTCTTACCGTTGTGATGCACTAGAGCCCCATGGTCTACCTTCTTTTTCATGTCATATATGTGAATTGTTTCATCTTTGCTCCCAGTGACTACAAAACGACTATTTACAGCCACTGCTGACAAGGAGGCAGTGTGGGCATGGTGAGTGAAGTCAGCCAC
This sequence comes from Herpailurus yagouaroundi, assembly GCF_014898765.1. Classification (NCBI taxonomy): domain Eukaryota; kingdom Metazoa; phylum Chordata; class Mammalia; order Carnivora; family Felidae; genus Herpailurus; species Herpailurus yagouaroundi. Next base: position 15,490,440 of record NW_024412467.1, read on the forward strand.
AGGAGTCCATTTTTGCTGAAGAGTAAAACACGCAATCAGTGTCACAATCACATCACAGTTCTCCAGAAACACATAAGTGGTTCCACAATCCATGAAAACTACCAGTGGATACTTACAAATTGAGAAAAAAACTATTCAAGGATAGCAGACTAAGAAAAACAAAGACCCTGAGAATTAAAAAAGGCAGGCAGCAAGGAGACAGGAAGGCAATCAAGACTCCAAAACAATTATGGAGACCGGATTACTTTAAGGTCCTATTCCAATCCTTAACTCCTTCATATATGTACTTATAGGTGAAACTTCACTATTCATTCATTCAAATGTTCAGATTTGATTTGAATTCATTCGTTCAAATACTAAATGACTACTATGTGCTTGGCATCATTTTGGACAGTTGATATGTAACTGTGAAGAAAAGAAAGCCGTAATTCTAATGTAACTGCCATCCCTGTGGGAGAGACAAACCGTAAATAAATATGGTATCACATAGAGGGGAGTATAAATGACAAGTCTTATGAAGAAAAATAAACGGGATAAACACTGTGTCTCCATTAGTACTAAAATAAGCCCTAGAGAATGACCAATGATGAGATCTCAAGAACTCTATGCTTATTGATATGCAACTTTTGGACCAAATAAGTGAAACTGGTTGAGTGCAAGGAATAAGAGAGCTGAATACATACACACACCTCAAACTGAGGGAGACGCATCAAGAAGTATTAGCAAATTGGGGCACCTGGGTGGCTCAGTCAGTTAAGTATCCGACTTCGGCTCAGGACATGATCTCACGGTTCGTGGGTTCGAGTCCCACATCGGGTTTTGTGTTGACAGCTCAGAGCCTGGAGCCTGCTTCAGATTCTTGTCTCCCTCTCTCTCTGCCCCTCCCCCACTTGCACTCTGTCTCTCTCAAAAATAAACATTAAAAGTTTTTTTTTAAAAAGGAGTATTAGCAAATCAAACAAACCAGGGAAGAAGAAGAATCCATCAGATTTCTTTGAACACACTTAAGATGTGTCATTGCAAATTAATTTCTAAGTAACTACAGCATCAGACAGTCCTTCCATCAATCAGGACCAAGGGAGCCTCTTTTGAGTAAAGGCACAATATTCCTGAGGGGCTGCTATGACCATAAATCAAAGACAATCTTTGCTTGTGACTTTACAGAAAGAATGTTGATTATCTGAGCTCTGGTCTGTCTCGGTTTAGAAGCAGCAGCGGGTAGTATAAGAGCTTCATGTTTCAGAGACACCTAGGGACTTGAGTCCCAGGTCTCCCAATATTAGTTGTGTGGCACTGCACAGGTCACTTAACCTATCTCAACTTCAGGCTCCTTATCTGTAACATGGGGATAACTGTATTTGCCTCAGGAGGCTGCTGGGAAGACCACTACGTGTCTGGAACAATGTGGTGACTTTATTACAAAGAGAACACAATAGCATCATCTTTAAGATTCAAGAGATGGCACCTTCCAGCCAAAAAGATTAATAAGCAGGAGGAGACAAACAAAGTAATTATTCAAGTTATATCCCTCCGGTTTTCTGGTTAATTCAAGACTGACACCTTGACTTTTTCACAAAGAAGTACTGAAAAGAATGGGTTTCTAGGAGATACTTAGGTTTGCTTAGGGAAAAATACTACTGGATTAAAAGTTAAGAGATCTTATTTCTAATCCTGGGTATGTCCTATCTGTTTGACTAACGGCAATTTACTTAACCTTTCTGCTCACACATCCAGTAAAAATACTTCTATTTTGTTGTAATTTGCCTCCACGCATTTGTCTCCTTTGCCCTTATGTCGGCAAGCTCTCTAGCGCTGTACCCATTCCTTTGGCTTCTTTGCACCTCCACTACCAATTAACGGCTCCGTGGTAAGGGTTCAAAAACACTGAATGAACTGGAGACACTATCAACGAGAGGTTTAACCCGACCCAGCTCTAACATTTTGTCAAATGCAAGGACAAAAACTCAGTAAAAGCGAACTGTTCTTTCTTTAAATCCTGAACGCGTACACCGGCTGTCAACGGACTCATTTGCCAGCTTCCTTCCTGCACCGTGGCCAGAATGTCTACTAAACCCAACAAACATGATCTCGTTTTACGAAAATGCCTACTCCAGGTTTTAAAAAACTAAATTATACGTTTGAGTTTGATTCATCAATTAATCCCTAAGGGATCAGTGTGTTTACCTGTGATGATGTGCTTACCACGGCCGTGCGGGAACCCGACCAGACCTTCCCGCGCCCCTCCTCCCGCGGTCCCTCCCGGCGCGCACTCTCACCTCGTGGTCGCCGCCTGCAGCTGGCTCGGGGCGTACTGCGAACCCAAAAAGGACCTGTTCGTAACAACCAGCGACCAGCTCCATTCAGCAGCACACGTGCCTCTTCAACCAGCGCCGCTCAGCTGAGACAGTGACGAAAGCGGATGCCAGAGCAAGTGGGGTCCTTCCTGCGTCGGCGCTCAAATTACGTCATGGGCGCAGGGCTGCCTTTAGGGCGCCTGCCTCCGTGGAAGCGGTTTCAGCGCTCGAAGATCACGCGGAAGTTCCAAAAGGAAAAAAAGAAAGGATGTCACACGAGGAAGTTCTCACGGCGAGGATAAAAATGTTGGGGGCAAGCAGGCATATTCTAGGTGCCTGTGAGGTAGGCAGGTCTAAAGGGGAATGGGGCGGGACATCCTCTGCGGAAGCCCCTCATTTCCGTGACGTCACGAACAGGGCGGGACCTCTTCCGGTCTGGGCGGGGCCCCTGGCGGTGTCGCGTGCTGAGTGCCGAGCCCGCTGTGCTGTGGACTGTCAGACGGTGGACAGCAATTGGGTTTCCTTTTTGCGCAGGCAGCATAAGCAAGCGTTTGTCTCTCACGTTCTCTCGTGACAGGGCAGAGAGGGGTCGGCATTCATGGTTAGCGGCTTCTAAAGCAGGCCGCACACCTTTCCTACTAGCTTGATTGGTTTGTCTGACTTCGGGGTCACATTGGCCAACGTCGCCGCACATCCCGGGGAGGGAGGAGGACGCTTTACCTGAAGTGATAACACGGGCTGCTTGAGGACGAAGTCCGCAGTCATCGTAGGTGAATGTACCAAAAGGAGATCTCCCATTTCACTTTGACCACCCCCCGCCCCGCAGTTTAGGGACCACATGAAACATGCATGAAAGCCAAGATCGCCTTAATTAGCATTTGCAATTCTCATAACGTGTGGAGATTCAGAGGTCTGTTGAAATGACAGCTTTGCACAAATCGGAGTAAATCCTGAAGCGTCATAATTAGTCTCATAATTAGTCTCATAGCAGGTGGATTTGACAAGCAGGAATTCGGATGGCATCCTCGGCGTCAGTTCTTCAACCCCCGCTTTAGTGCTGACCCTACAGGATCCTACAGGATCAGCACTTTGACCCTTTTGTTTTCAAGACTATGTGTTTCTCTGGTATTCTGAACTGTCGCTACGTGTCTAACTCGTGTTTGTTTTAATTTCCGCTGGTTTGGGTCTTGTAGAAATGATGACTCTTTGAATGCTTTGGGTGTCATTGCAACTCAGGGAAGGCTTTGTCTTCTGTAGGCTTTAGCGACTCCACGTGTAAGCGCTCCCCAGGCACTGAAAATGCTGTCGTCAAACTAACCCTCTGTCTCGGAAACAGTGTAGTCATTCACTGTTTTAAACTAATTCCTTCGCTTCGTGCTGGTTATCTTCATTATGTTAAAAAAAAAAAAAAAAGCCAGGTTATCTTACTATTTAAGTTATTTTCCTATTTACCATCTCCTTCCTGTGTCCACCAGAGACCTACCAAAGTGAGGGGGGTGTGAATAGGTGCAGTGGATGTTGGCTGGGCATGGGACAAAGAATGAGTGAATAGGACATTTCTTTGAAGTCTCATGTTTTATCTTGAAAACTGTTAGAAATCGTCAGAACCAATTCTCGAGCTCGGAAGACCTTAGAGAAGCATTTATCCAGGTGATCCCGCTCTAGGGCAGTTTATGGATAAGTTCTGAGGGCTCTCCAGCCCTTGAAATTAGATGCACAATTGTTTATGTACATTTTTGAAGGAGAGCACTGATAAAATTTCATTACATTTTCAAAAGGATTAGTGCCTCTAAAGTTAAAATGCACTAATCCTGGGGCACCTTGGTGGCTCAGTCAGTTGAGCGGTTGAGCTTCCGACCGGCTCAGGTCATGATCTCGTAGTCTGTGGGTTCGAGCCCCGCGTCGGGCCCTGTGCTAACAGCTCGGAGCCTGGAGCCTGGAGCCTGCTTTGGATCCTGTGTCTCGCTCTCTCTCTCTGCCCCTCCCCTGCTCACACTCTGTCTCTCTCTCTCTCTCTGTCAAAAGTAAACATTAAAAAAAATTGTTTTAATGCACTAATCCAGTCTGAGGTTATAAATGTGAAATAGGTCTAGAAAGGTAACTCAAAACCACCCAGCTAAGGGACAGTAGACCTATAATGCTGCTACTTTTTACATTTCCTTGGGCTCAAACTTTCTCTTTAACAAGAAAAATAAGGCAGTTTTTCACTGTCTAAAGAAAAACAATACAAAATTACATACTTGTTCAACTAGATTCAAACTGAGCATACTTCCTGCAAACCTGGTCTCTTTCCAAACACAGGATGCAAAAAATCATTTAATCCTCTTCTTGTGAAAACTGCAGTTGCCAAGAAACAACCAACTGTTAAGAGTTCATTAACACTAGAGCACAACAGGATTTTTTTTTTTAGTTTTGCTTTTAAATTATTGATCAAAAAGCTTTTTACACTTGAGCTGTGTGTTGATTTATTCATTCATTCAACAAATATTTATGGAGTGCCTGGCTTTGTTTGGTTTGCTGAAGAAAAAACAGTTTTTTTGGTGGGGGGGGTGGGTAGTAAGGTGGACATGCTTTGCTAAAAAGCAGGATACAGCAGAGAAAAATCAGCCATGTTAGAAATATGAGAGTCTCATATTTCTGCTCAATTACCCCTCCCCGCCCCCCCCACTTTCTCACTGTGGCAGGCAGCAAGTCTTAACTTTCAGGACTACAGAGGTACATGTGCATATTCCCAGAGGACTTTTTGTCTCCTTTGCACGTAGAAGCTGAGAGTGGGCTACTTCCCCCTGGACACTGGCCAATTGTCTGTCCTGGTATAAATTTGCTTCACCTGCTTCACGGGAATAAGACAGGTGAAATATGAGGAGTTGGCCTTTGGGGCTTTTAAAGAGCGAAACAGCATTTGTGAACCCTTCCTTGTCGCTGTCATCAACAAAGCCCCTGAGTGTCCATCTTCTCTGGAGCTTTGCTCCTGGTCCTCTGTCCCCAGCTCCTGCCACGCTGCTGGGGGATTCAGACACGCGTCATTAACTTCTCCCTTCCCCAGCCTCTGTAACCACCTTATTATAAACGTCTAACTTCTGCTTTCTTTTCCAGCGATGGCTTTATCGCTCACCCATTTATAGCCAACATTCTGATTTTCCTTTTACAAAATCCAGCTCTAAAGAGAAGGAACAAAACACTGATGAAAGTTTTACAGAAAGAATCCTCAACAGATAGGTTTTATTTGAAGGCTAAGCTGCTCTAACAGTTAGGAATTGTGTCTAACTTCATACAGTAACCTAAATCAGCCGTGGATTAAACAAGACATTTATCTCGTATGTAAAAGAAATCTGGAGGGAGGCAATCTAGTGCTGGTACAAGGAGTCCTCAGTCATGAGGCACCCAGACACATTCTCTCTTTCAGATCCTATATTCCGGTGTATGGCTTCCCCTTTTATGTCACCTCATAGGCCAAAATAGGTGCAGCGTTTGGGTTCCAGCCATCATATCTCTAATCCTAGCACTAGGTCCGGAGAAAGGGTGGAGTACCACACGCCTCCTTCCAGTTAAGCAAACACCCTTGGCCCACACAGCTGTCCTCAATCCTCTTATAATAGTTCTATTTACATCTTATTAGCCAGACTTTGGCCGCTCGGCCACATCTACCTACGCTTGGGGAACTAGGAAATGTCTTTTAGTGAAGCCTATCTCTGCCCCCCCCCCCCAAAAAATCAGGGTGCTGTTATTCCCCCCTAAATTTTTATTTAACGTTTATTCATTTTTGAGAGACAGGGAGACACAGAATCCGAAGCAGGCTCTAGGCTGTGAGCGGTCAGCACAGAGCTTGATGCGGGGCTCGAACCCACGAACCATGAGATCATGACCTGAGCCGAAGTCGGACGCTTAACTGACTGAGCCCCCCAGGTGCCCCTGAGATTTGTTATTAAGGAAGAAAAGGAAACTGAATAGTGGCTGGCACCCAGCAAGTTGAGGCAGAGCTGCTAATCACTCTCCCAGGAAGCATGGGGACATCTGGAGTGTAGGCCCCACTCTATCACCCTGCTTTGCACAAGTAGCTGTTCAGTAAATAATGGGTGAATAACTGAATGATTTGAATTCATGATTATTATTTTTTACAACACCGGCAAATATAGACTACATCAAGCACTTATTAACAAGCTGCAGGGAAATGGCCAGACCCGAAGTGCCCCTATTTGGACTCAAAAGTTACCTTCTCACATTTGGACACTGTGTAGGCTGGCTACTTAGGCAGAATCTGAGTGAGGCTCTAATGCAAACCTATGGAATCAGAACCTACGTTTTAAACAACGTGCTGAGGTGATTCATATGCACGTTGAAATTTGGGAAGGCATGCTGTATTTGGTGTTTTTAAATAATTTTGAGCCACAGTATTATTTCTTTAAAATGTTTTCCTGTACCCACATTAAGAGGGTAGGTTAGTGTGTGTGTGTGTGCGCGCGCGTGCGCTCACGTGTTCCTTCTAGGACTTCTTTCCACCGGTTGGTCGGGGTTATGATTTCAACCTGCAGGAGCTATTTAAAAAAAAAAAAAGTCCACTAATTGCTGCTTCCAATAGTTAGCAGATAAGTGAACTGAGGAGGGAAACATCAACGTGTGGTACTTCTTTTACGGTTTTCGTTGTTACAAATGACTCAATAATTGTAGAGGGTGGGATGGAGACTTCAGTGGGTTTCACAGTTGCTCAACACGCACTCCTCTGTGCCCCCGCTGGCTTTCGGCTGCCTTCCCCTGGGCCTGGAGCTGGGAGAGGCCGCTGGCAAGCTTAGAGCCAGCTGCTAGCGTGCAGAAGGTCCCCCCAGGTGACCCCTATAGACTCCTACCCCACCCATGCCTTAACCCCATTGTAACAAAAGTCAAGCAATTCATCACCCAGCAGGAACTGCTCCTATGTTAATTGCTCTCTCTGGCAGTCGGAAGAGAGATTTGCTGGGTGAGAGGCTTTAGCCCCCAGAGCTGGAGTTATTGCCTCCCGAATAAAAACTGTGGATACCTGGTCTCTTTTTGCGAAGTTTCTGGATAAATGGCTGGGCAGGAGAGTTTTGCAGGCTGTGGCATAGCTCAACCAAGTACTTATTACTGGCACTGGCAAAGGTGAGCTGGTCTGTCCTACTCCCAGTGAAAATGAAGGGTGTCCATGCTCTGTTTCTTCCGTGCTTTTTGGCAATTTCCAAACCATCGCTTTGGAAATTGGTGTCCTTAAACAGTTAACGCAGAAATCATCTTTACCTGAGCCTCCTGGGAAAGAAGAGTTTTGAGTGATTCTGCCTTGCTTGGTGATGTCATTCTTGTCTCCCCTCTGCTCATTAGGGGGAAGCCCGTGTTCCAGCCCTGCCTGGGTTACCAATTGGGCAGCTGGTTTGAGCAGCAGCACAGCGGTTACTCCCTCTCTGGCTATGACTACGGCTGTGCAGAGAGAGATGGACACAACCTTTCTGTGCGTGAGACCTCCGGACACCCAGCTGCAAGTCTGGTCACACCTAAGGTACCCCTCCCTGAAATGAATCCTGTGTCATCCGTGAGCCCAGCATGGAGGTATCTTTTTCCTACCTTCACACCTCCGGATGCTCTCATTCAAATTCCCACAGCCATGGCTTTTGCTCCCCATTTTAATGCCAGAGAGGAAAAGCAGATGATTTGCCCACAATTTAAGTCATCACTGTCTTCCAAAAAGAAAATTATAGGCTGATGAAGTCCGTGCTTAAATTCTTACTGCTAAATTTTAGATTACCACTCATTTGATTTTACTCTTTTTAGAAAAAAAAATGTTTATTTTTGAGAGAAAGAGAAGAGAAACAGAGTGTGAGTTGGGGGAGGGGCAGAGAGAGAGGGAGACACAGAATCTGAAGCAGGCTCCAGGCTCTGAGCTGTCGGCACAGAGCCGGATGTGTGGCTCGAACTCATGAACTGCGAGACCATGAGCTGAGCCAAAGTCAGAGGCTTAACCCACCGAGCCACCCAGGTGCCCCTTGATTTTACTCTTAAACACTTAAAATAGGACTAGAGGTAGTTTTTTGTTTTGTAATAGCAGAAAACATGAACATCCTTTTAAGAGCTGTTCCAAGGGCATCTGTGTGGCTCAGTCGGTTAAACGCCTGACTTCGGTTCAGGTCATGGTCTCACAGCTCGCGAATTAGGGCTCTGTGCTGACAGCTCCGTGCCTGGGGCCTGCTTCAGATTCTCTCTCTCTCTCTCTCTCTCTCTCTCTCTCTCTCTCTCTCTGCCCTTTCCCCACTCATACTCTGCCTCTCTCTCTCTCAAGATTAAATAAGCATTTTTTAAAAATTGAAAAGAACTGTTCTAATGTTTTGGTTACTAATGCGAGCTATTTCTGAAATTGCACAGATTTCTGTGTTAGAATAAGAGAAAGCTTCCCCCGTCCTTGTCCCTTTCCTCTTCCCCATTTCCTCCCCAGTTAGAAGAAAGCCCTGTTCAAGGACACCCATGTCCTCTAGATTTTTCCCTTCTACTCTTGCTAAATCAGGGTGATTGGGCTTTATTTCTGTTTGCGGAGAATTGAACAAGAATGAACTTGTGTAGTACATACTGGTTTCCTCCTTGCTTCTGCTGGCAGGTGGCATTAGCAGATGTTCCCCTTTAATTTTTTTTTTTTTTGAATGTTTATTTTTGAGAGAGAAAGAGCATGCACGCACGCACAAGTGCACAAATGCGCGCAAGCAGGGGAGGAACAAAGAGAGAGGGACAGAGGCGCACTGACAGCACAGAGCCCGGTGAGGGTCTCGAACTCAAGAACCATGAGATTGTGACGTGAGTGGAAGTCAAGACTCAGACATTTAACCAACTGAGACTCCCAGCCTCCCCGAGATGTCCCCCCTTTGAAAGAGCTTCTTTAAAAGTTGCCCATTTGGACGAGCTGTGATATTAGCTCATCCCTTGGGGGCTAACATTTTAAATGTTCTTAGCACTTCAACAAATGTTTACCGATCTCCAAGCATTTGTCAGAGTGTTCTTTGCCTAAGGATAGATTGCCGGAAGTAGAAGGTCGGGATTGAAGGATGTAACATTGAAAATTTCAGATCGCGAATTACTCACCAAAAAGCCTGCCTACGTTTACACTTCTCATTGCTGTTGTGAGTGTGCTTGCCTCTCCGTGTGCAATTTATCAACGTGACAGGTGTGGAAGGCGTCTGCCTTCCATTGAGGGCAAATACCTTTTAAGCTGTTGCCTGATGATACCTGCGTTCTGTGACCTCATCAATGTTCTTTGTCTACCTCTCTTTCTGTTAGTTATACCCCCTTTTATCTGACTGTGCAGATGCTTGCCTATTATGGAAATTAGCACTGAGCAGTCAAAGTGTTAGTGTTCTCTCCAGTTTGCTTCCTAGTGTTCCTCATGGGATGGCCTGTACCTTAAACCCAGAGTTGGATTTAATATTTCAACACTCAGTTTTTAGAACTTACATTTGCTTGGTATCTTCTTTTTTTTTTTTTTCCCCAAACTTTCATTTTCAATTTTTCAAGTCTGTTTTAGGCGTGCCTTCTTCCATATAAAATATCTTGTTATATTTCTTGTTTTCTTTTTTTTCTTTTTAAACCCAGATCGGGTTTTACCCTGTTAGCAGATGTTTGATGTTGCATCACTTAAAAAAGAAAATTTTGCTATATTACCTGAGGTTTTAGCACATTTTTTTCTTCTACCCCTTCTCTTTTTCACTAGTTTGGGAGATAGTCTCTGTGTCTTCCTGTGGTTACCCTTATCTTTAAATAGAGAAGTATAGGTTCGACTGCATTACCAACTTCAAAAATGAAAGTATTTCTTGATTTCTGCCCACTCATGAGAAAACAAAATTAACACCAAAGAAAGAAAAGATAGGAAGAAACAACACCACCAAAGGAACAAAGAAACGTAAATAAATAAAAACATTTTTAATGTTTATTTATGTGTTTTGAGAGACAGAAATCAGGCAAGCGGAAGAGGGGCAGAGAGAGAGGGACAGAGAGAATCCCAGGCAGGCGCTGTGCTGTTAACACAGAGCTCGACTCGGGGCTCAAATCCCCGAACCCGGAGATCATGACCCAAGCTGAAGTCAAGAGTCGGATGCTTAACCCACTGAGCCACCCGGGTGCCCCCTAAATAAATAAAATTTTTAAAAGAAATTAACCATTTTTGTCTCCTTGTCCCCTGACCCTTTCTTCTCATTTTTGTTGACACCTGCTGGGATTTTCATCCCACTCTCCTGTGAAATTATTACCGTAACATGCAGTTTCTTTCTCTTTCTTTCTTTTCTCTCTTCCCTCCTTCCTTTCTTTTTTTTTTTTTTAATTTTTTTTTCAACGTTTTTATTTATTTTTGGGACAGAGAGAGACAGAGCATGAATGGGGGAGGGGCAGAGAGAGAGGGAGACACAGAATCGGAAACAGGCTCCAGGCTCTGAGCCATCAGCCCAGAGCCCGACACGGGGCTCGAACTCCCGGACCGCGAGATCGTGACCTGGCTGAAGTCGGACGCCCAACCGACTGCGCCACCCAGGCGCCCCCCTCCTTCCTTTCTTAACACGCAGTGTCAAGAATTAGAAATCTATCCACTATCCGTGGCTGTGGTTAGCACACTTGTGCCACCTGCCTGCTTTCCTGGTGGGAGTCCCCAGTCATGAAGCTGTTCAGCAGTATTCACAACGGTGAGGCTTTGCCGTGGGCCTCTGTCACTCCCGAGTGCCCTCGCTTTATTCTTGCCTCAGAAAGGATGACCTCTGCCAGATGTCCCAGCTCTATTGCCCATTTCCCCCTCTGGGGCACGCTGGTGTTCTTAACGCTTGTGTCTCCAGGGTAAGAGGTTAGCCTCCCGAGAGCCCTGCGCGTTTTGACATTGTGTCTTTAGATCAGAGGGAGTGGATGTGTTCAAAATGATTCTCAGGTCTTTGGGCTCCTCCAGCGCAATGGTCCCACACTCCCACCAGCAGACTTAGCACCCTGCTAGCAGAACACTAGCAAAACCACTAGCGAAATTTAGTAGATGTGCCCTTCTTCAAGAACAGCAGGTACTGCCCAGGTGACCCTCACACCAGAGAGAATGCTCTGTCTCCATAGAGCACCTGCTCCCTGCATCCCGGTCAGGTGAGATCCACAGTTACCTGAGCACACGTTGCAAAGGAGGAAATGCGAGGTTACTCGGGCATTGTGTTACGAGAAAGGCCTCCTTTAAGCCCTGATTCTGGCTGTCTTAGCTGTTTCTAAATAGGAAAAAATACACCAATGGTGAGATTGAACTTATGGTAACTACATAACTTATTTTCCAAACCAGGACCTATTTCAGAGTGAAAGGGAGGGATGCTTTCTGACAGATTGAAAAGAAGAGACAGCGGCTCTTTGGTTTTCAGTATAAACTTGTTCTTCTTAGCAAGGGAGGCTTCATGAAGTTCATTGGGTCCCAGGAGCTACCTGGGCTATTCCTGGATGGCTTGGTTCCTCGGAACAGCTGTACATCTTTAACAGAAACACTTCCCAACAGGTGCCTATGGAGAGGAGTCATAGAAACTTACCCTGTCCCAGGAGAGCCAATAGGGTCTGGGTTAACCAAACAAGATTTATTTGGGGAGTGCTTCTCGAATTTACTTCTCTCATTGACTGGTTAGCTCTTCTGTAGTCTCTGTTATCTGCTTAAGCACCTATTGTCCCGGTCCTTAGCTGAGCTGTGGGGTCCAGGTGTGATTAGAAGGCCCTAGAGAGAATATGCTCGTGAAGATTTTACAAGTCGTCATCTGGAAATAGGGGCAGAGGTCCAGACAGAGAGTTGGGCATTTAGTGCAGGGACCGCGGAGTCTGGATGCCAGGGTCCCTGGTGTCTAGTTCCTAGCCCAGGCCCTAGGATGCCAGTTAGTTCCAGAAGCTTCAGGGAGGCCAGAGGCCTTGGTTAGGCATGCTCCTCCTTTGTGACTTTTCATCTGTTGACTCAGATTACCTATTTCATAACTGTGGTCATTATTAAAGATTCTTCAAATCAAAGTTCAAAACAAATTTGATCTAAAGGGAGTTCAGTGTCTTAGATATTATTTTTGACAGTGAGTGTTTTCTTTAAAAGCGTGTGTTGATAGTAAATCTTTATTTTTTTTTTCTTAACATACTGATTTCCTTGTAGGAAAGCACGGCTCTGGCAGAAAAGCAAGACGAAAACCCACTGGAAGGTAACGTAAACCCTGTGTTGCCATGGTTGAAAACAAAACGAATCCATTCCCAAGGTTACTCATTACTCAACTGGCTCGAAACCGAGAGATTCTACTGGAAAATTCCTACGTAGGTTGCGTAAGCCATTTTCTTCAGCAGTTCATCTGGTTTTTGGAAATTGTTTCTGTGGGCAGCTTGAGCTAAGCCACCTGTTTGGGTCTTTCTGAAGGACTAGGAAATGGGGACATTTCCAAACAATAAAAAGACAATAAATTGTTTTTAAGATCAGTTTCCTCCATAAATTTAAACGTTGGGATTAGTAATGCTTTAATTTTGATTTTTAAGGGGAGAAGTAGGAGGTGATCACTGTGACTTTGGCTTCCTAACTTCCCTCAGGGTTATTGGTTCCTGGGGGACCTCACAGGCCCAGTCTGTAGGTTTAGGCAGTGCTCCTTGTAGTTCCTGATCTATTTTGAAAGAAAGAAAGTGCATGGGCACGAAATGCCCAGAGCAGGACCCTATTATTAATCAAGGAAGGGGAGAAAATGTGTGGCTTGTTTTACTTAAGTTACAGGCAAGAAAAATGGAAGAGACCCTCAGAGAGAACACCTTTGCCAGTTTCTTACCACCTGCCTGTGTTATCACATGGCCATCTGGTGGTTTCCTCCACCCCCAGGGGACCCCCAGCAGACCAACCCCCCCCCCCCCCCCCACTGCCTCGTGACTGCATCAAAGGTGAGAACAGCTGTCTTTGTAGTCCCAGAGACTAATACAAAGTCAGCAAGTCAACAGGTGCTCAGTGTTCAAATGAAATTGATGTTTAAAAGAAACCTTGAAATGCTACGGGGGAGTTCTAGTTTTATCCAAATACATTTGATTGAAATGTGAATAAAAGGTACGCATTCCATCTCTCAGGGGAATTTCATTCTGGTTAAAGCCTGAATCCATTCTCCCTGCCTTCTCCAGTCCTGCGGACGGTATAAAAATTACAGAGAAAGACCCACAATAAGTGTGCTTTCTGGATGCAGACCGTCTGGGTTCAGATCTCCCTGACAAGCTCTGTAATTCCAGGCAAATTCCCCTCTAGGACATCAGGGCCCCATCTGTGGAATGGGATGTGAAAACGAACCTCCTACAAAGTGTGACAATAGCTCTAAACTGTTTTTAAGTGTCTTAACTTCATCTGGCAGATAATAGCAATTTTGGTGGTTAGTATAAGCTCTTCGTAGAGTGGGGGGGAGTTCTGTCCAGGGCAAATGTGATTTAAACACAAATCCAACCACATAGAGAGTTTTAAATTTTCTAGTAGGCAAATTAAAAAAAAACCACTAAAAAGGAACATGAAATTAATTTCAATGCTTGAAATATTTCAGGTATATTAGGTTACATTTAAACATGTAATTAATATAAAAATAAGTGGAATTTAAAAAATCTTTTTTTAATTAATTTATTTTTTTACATTTGTTTATTTTTGAGAGACAGAGGGAGACAGAGCACAAGTGGGGGAGGGGCAGAGAGAGAAGGAGACACAGAATCCAAAGGAGGCTCCAGGCTCTGAGCTGTCGGCACAGAGCCTGATGCAGGGCTCGAACTCACGGACTGTGAGATTATGACCTGAGCCAAAGTCGGATGCTCAACCAACTGAGCCACCCAGGCACCCCAGGAATTTAAAAAGCTTAATACCAAGTTTTTGCAATGCAGTACATATTTACATCACCTCTCTGATAAGGACTAACCTCATTTCCAGTGCTCAATAACCACATGTGGATAGGGGCTGCTGGATTAGCTTGGTCTAGAGGTCCACCAGGCTTAGGGAAGATGTATTTGTTTGTCTTTTATGGGCTTCTTCTACCACTAGGGTCAATGTCACTGGAAGGGCCTAAATCGTTAATCTGGGGTTCATAGCTGACCATACTGTGTCTGTTTCTAGGCCACAGGTTAGAGGACAGGCAGTACTTATATGGGTGTGGTCCTGACACCTTTCCTGTGACCAGGAACCTAAGTCAGGAGCCTTTTCACAAACACCTGCCCATAACGGTGAAGGAAAGAACCCTGGGGCATGACCTTAAGAAAGAGAATTTCAGAAAGCTCAGAAAAAAAAAAAAAAATCTAATTTTATGACCAGATGCTCTCAAAGGAAAGATAAAAAGGGAGGGGAAGCTCTAAACAATAAAAATCAGACAACACAGTCACAAATGACTCCAGGGAAGAAAAGTGGGAAGTAGCTCATGAAACTTATATGATGCTTTAGGCCTATGATGACGGTTGATAATCTTGGTTCTAAAAAAATCACAGAAGGATGTTAGTCAGCTCAGGCTGCTGTAACAAAATACCACAGATGGGGTGGCTTGAATAACATTTATTTTTCATAGTTCTGGACACTGAGAAGTCCAATATCAAGGTACTAGCTGCTTCAGTGCCTGGTGAGGGCTCTCTTCCTGGCTTGCAGACGGCCACCTTCCTTCTCATTATGTCCTCATATGGTGGGGGAAACATAGAACACCATCACTGGTGTCCTTTCTTATAAGGGCACTAATCCCATCAGACTAGGGCCCGACCCTTATGACCTCATCCAGCCCTGATTGTCTCCCAAAGGCCTCATCTCCAAAATACCATCGCATTGGAAGTAAGTGTCTCAAAGAATTTTAGGGGGCACAAATATTTAGTCCAGGACAGTCATACAAATACAAATGAATAGTGTGGTCCCTTATGAGTATTAGGAAGTAAAAATTATGGTCCTGAATGAGCTAAGGCTTGCAAACATTACAGAGGAACACAGCAAGGGCTGCTTCAATTACATTCAGTACAAGGAGAGGAAAAAACGGATGGCATTCAGCACCTTGGAAACCTGACAACTTGGAATGAATCTCTAGGTCTGAGGCTTTCATGGTAACTTAACACCGCCTCACCATAGGGTTCCAGGTTTCAGAGAAGGAAGCCTGTGCCCCCCTCTGTTTTTTTGTTTTTGTTTTTTGTTTTTTATTTTTTTTTCAACGTTTATTTATTTTTGGGACAGAGAGAGACAGAGCATGAACGGGGGAGGGGCAGAGAGAGAGGGAGACACAGAATCAGAAACAGGCTCCAGGCTCTGAGCCATCAGCGCAGAGCCCGACGCGGGGCTCGAACTCACGGACCGCGAGATCGTGACCTGGCTGAAGTCGGACGCTTAACCGACTGCGCCACCCAGGCGCCCCCCCCTCTGTTTCTGAATGGGCTGCTATAAACAATTTATTCACTTATGTCAATCTGTTAATTAAGCAAATAAAGCAACATGTTTATTGTTTCAAAGCCCCGTTCTGCAGATTTAGTCCTGGCTCGCTGGTGTCCTGTCCACCCAGGTGCTCGTGCTGGAAACTTAGGGCGCATCCTTGACCCTCCCTTTCTCTTTTGCCCCAAATTGAACCCATTTCCAAATACTGTCCATCCATCTCCAAAACATCTCTTTATCCGTCCATTTTCTCCATCTCTTCCAGCACAGGGATGCTGGTTGAGCCTGGTCATGCTACTTCCCCAGCTCCCATTTGTATTTTCAACTCTTCTTGAAAGGAAACGTGCAGTTTAAAAACTCTAATGTGAAACGTCTGCAATATTTTCCTGCTGATGTTTTTATGAAACTCTCATTTCAAGCCATTTCTAATATGTGTCCTGTAACACTTTTTTTTTTCTTCCATCTGCGTTATTGGCTCCTGCAGATCCAGATCTTCATTTGAATATTGAAGAACTGAACAAGGAGTTTATGGTGAAAAGTGAGGAACTCTATGACTCTCTCATGAGTTGCCACTGGCAGCCTTTGGATACGGTTCATTCTAAAATCCCAGATGAGACCCCCAAAGAAGCATGATGCTCATTAAGCTACCCAACTGTCAGATCAATTGCATCTTGTTTTGTTGGGGTTGTTGTTTGTTTGCTTGCTTTTGTTTTTGTTTTGCTAAGACAAAAAGAATTCTGCAGGAATGTACTCTATGCTATATGTAAATACAAATCTCCAGGACTTAAACGTGACTGACATGATAGAATGTAATGTAAATAAACTTTACCAGCATATCCATTTCTGGAAGTGTGTTATATTAAATAAGTGCCAGAAGAGGTCACATAACTATAATGGTAGAGTAAGCTGCACTGTTAGACATTTGAAAATAGGTTTGGAGCCCCTGGGTGGCTCAGTTAGGAAACTGACCCTTGAATTCAGCTTAGGTCACAGTTCACGAGTTCGAGTCCCACATTGGGCTCTGCACTGGCAGCATGGAGCCTGCTTAGGATTCTCTCTTCCCTCTCTTACTCTCTCTCTCCCAAAATAAATAAACTTTTTTTTTTAATGACATTTGAAAATAGGTTTAATAAGAGGTGAGCCTCTGGTTGGGGCATTAGTGGATAGATGTGTAAATGGGTAAAGAGTGTGGAATCACATAATCTGGCTTGATGGCAATTGATGGCCAGAAGTTAGCAGGAGAATGATTATGCTTGAAAATCTGGGGGCCGCTCTGTAATTGAAGCTCAGTTTGGGGGGGCAATATATATTATGACATGCAGAAGTTGGTGACATTTGATTCAGAAGATCTAGATTTAGAAGAAGATAAGTGAGTGAAAGATAAAGCGAAAGCATCAGCATAAATGCATATGGTGAACAGTCTCCCGTCCTGTGGCTGGAATAGTCCAGACTGCCACTGCTTTCCTTCTGGTGGTCACTATTAATCCTGTGAAACGATAAACATCCAGCCCAAGCACGAGGATGTCTTTACACTCTCTAATACCAAGTGGAACGAGGGTAACTTGGGAGGTAGCAAATGCTGAGAAAGCAAGAACGGCCTGATACCTCCTTTGGAGATGAGCAGATTCTTCCGAATTTTCAAATTAGCAATGATGGGGACAGAGTGTAGTGTGAGCAGCAAAGGACCCCTCTCGTGATTGTAACCAGACAGTGGCAAAGGGAGTGTGAAAAGCAACGATTGCTGCCAATTGGAACAAATTCCAACCTCAAAAAGGGGCAGGAGCTCTAATTCTAAAAGAGAGAGAGAGGAACAAAAAGCTCTTCACAGAGCATCAACACTGTTTACATAAATACCAGAGGTTGGTGTAGTTAGCTGCCTCTACTAAAGTTCTGGGTAAACAGTGATCATCAGTCACTGGTTGGTGTAGTCAGACCTGTTCAGTCCTTCTGCTGAGGGTTAACAGTCAGTCATCTAACTGGTTGTGATAACCCCCATTGGGCCTATTTTGTGGATCAGTGTGGGCCATAGGTAATCAACAGTGGACTTTGCAGTTCTGTTTGTGGTTATTGTGTCCAAGCAGATGAGCCCCTGAGAGCAAGGGTAGGCAATATTTCCGTGCTGCAAGTAGAGAGATAAGAAAACCGAAGATGGAAACTTGTGCTCCATTCTTAGAGATGACTGCTTGGAAAAATGTCTTAATTTCTGGTGCTGCTATGTTTTGCTCTAGGAAGAACAAGAAAACCAAGGGGCCGGTGGGATGGAATCCCCAGTGTCTGATGAGGCAAGGTTAGGATTGTGTGGACCTACGGACCCTTGCCTCTCATTAAGTAGCCTTCATGGAGATGGGGACTGGGAAGATTAGGCTCCTTCTTGTGGTGCAAGAGGGAGGAGGTGCTGAGAGCTGACTAGGGGGTGGGCATCTGGCAGTATACACTGATCGTTGTGGGGTGCTTTGAGACCCAATGGAATGCTTCGGCTTTCCCTGAGTGAACTCCGTTAGGGTTTCAGCAGCAGAAGCCACAGCCCAGCAGGAGTCCCGTAGTTACCGAGATGTGATCTGTCTTCAGAACCCGAGGGAGAGGGGATGTGGCTGGCCTCACTACCTCCTTTCTCCACTGTACCTTCTATAAACAGGCTTCTGACTCAATAATCTGCATGTTGCACAGTCGGCACTTGGTTTTGTCAGTCAACTTATCTTTTCTAGGAAATCTTTTTCTGACTCAAATCTTGGGATTCTGGTGACGTCTTTCCTGTCCTTGGTGACTCTTCCTTTTGATCACAACTGATGAGTGTTCTATCCCTGGGCTCCAGTGCAGCCTAAGCCACAGTACCTGCCTCAGCTGATTGGCCAGAGTGATCTCACGACCCTGTTCAATCCATCAGATCTTTCCTCAAATTTCTGAAGACACTCAGTCCTTCTCTGGTGGTGAAGCTAGGAGAGATGGGGCCCAGGAGCTGCTGTAGCAATGTCTCCTACTGTGGGATATGGTGAGTTTACAGAGAGAAGCAGATAGAAGGGCTAGCAGGAGAGAGTCAGGTGCTGTGTATTCTCTCACTTTTCTTTTTTGCACACTATTGTTTTCAGGAATCCCTACATTTCCGATGCAATTCCCTTGTTGGTTCAGCTTCCTTCATTGCAACCCAAAGTGTCTGAATTTAATCAAGTTCTTAATTTGGTCATCCCATGTGGGCAGGTTAGAAAGACTTGGGTGGCGCTCTCTATTTCCATTCTGCTAGTTAACAACCTCCCAGGACACATGCTCTGTCTACATTTTTCTCAGGGTGTGTTCATCCACTTCCTGTACCAGAAGCCCACACATATGTTTGCAGCACAGACCTTTCTTTTGAGCTTCACGTTAAGTGCATCTTACTGCTTACTTGATTACTCACCTTGTGTGCCGACAGGCGTGCTGAAATGACCAGATGTGTAAAGGATTGTTCTTTTACCCATGTTAAGAAACGTCACATTCAATCAAACGGTGCTTACACTCATGCACTTCCCATGGAGGGATTTAGACATGGGAGAGGGGAGATGGATGGCTTCATGAATTTACTGCTGTTACTGGAGGGTAAGTTTCGGGCTTTCAGCTCTAGAGAAAGGTAGAGACTGGGGTTACGGGGTGGCAAAGCTCCCACCTGCTCTAGTGAAGATCTGGCCCAGGTTGGGGGGGTGGGAACTGACCTCTCTGCAGTGGCTGCCCTCACAGGTGCTGGAACAGAACACTTTTTGCAGCAGGTTTAATTTTCTTCTTTTTGGGGGGGGGGGGTGGTGGTAAAATACACATAACATAAAATTTACTGTCATACCCATTTTTAACTGTGCAATTAGGTGATATTAAGTACATTCACCTTGACACACTACCATTACCACCATTGGTCTCCAGAACTCTTTGCAACCTGCAAAACTTAAAACTCAGTACGTCAATACTACGTCCACAATTCTTGCTTCTCCACTCCTGGCAACCACCATTCTACTTTGTGTCTCTATGGATTTGCCTATTCTGGCTATTTCATATAAATGGAATCATATAATATGTGACCTTTTGTATCTGGCTTATTTTCCTTAGCATAATGCCCTCGAGGTTCATCCACGTTGTTGCAAATGGCAAGATCTCATCCTTTTTTATGGCTGTGCAATATTCCATTGTGCGTATACACCACAGTTTGTTTCTCCCTTCATCCGTCAGTGGACGTTCTTGGTTTGCTTCCACCTTTCAGCCATTGCAAATAATGCTGATATGAATGTCCCAGGTTTTGAAGGCAAAGCAGTGTCTAGGAATTACATTCTCTTATGACGACACTTGGGAGAAATAGGTCTGAGCTCCGAGTAATAGGGCTCTTGGCCATCAGTGTTCTCAGCTCACTAGCACACTCTCCAAATGCCATCTGGCCATGGAAGGAACCAGAGGATCACCACCTCAAGGGCCAGTTCCACTGTCTTCTTTCTTCCTGGTGACCAATTCTTCTGCTAAGAAGTAAGACCAATTTTCACAAAGCTCTCAAAATTCTCCTAGGACCTTTCTCCTAGGATAACAAGGCTCTTGGCCTATACTTCTTTTTTTAAATTTTTTTTATGTTTATTTATTTCTGAGACAGAGAGAGATAGAGCATGAGTGGGGAAGGGGCAGAGAGAGAGGGAGACACAGAATCGGAAGCAGGCTCCAGGCTCTGAGCTGTTAGCACAGAGCCTAATGTGGGGCTTGAACTCACAATCTGTGAGATCATGACCTGAGCCGAAGTCGGTCACTCAACCGACTGAGCCACCCAGGCGCCCCATCTTGGCCTGTACTTCTATGACTATCCAGTCACCTAGTGATTTTTGACACAACCAGAAAGATCTGCTTTGCTTTACGATGACTTTCTATCCATGTATGAAATAGTCAGATCCTCCTCTCATGAAGATGGGAAAAGGCACCCAATTTTATCTCCTTCATTGGGACAACCCACAAAATACATAATGACTTTGGTTAAATGGGTTAGATTTATAGTTAAACACTAGGAAGAAGCCACTTGTGACTAGGTACCAAGTGCAGAAGATTGAAATTTGTTGTAATGTTATCTGCCTTGGGAGTGACCTTGAGGATATTGTTACTGCAAGTTCACAGGCTGGCCACAGGTCTGCAATGTGTCGTAGGCAAGATCTATGATGAAAATAGAGCACATATTCCAAAATGAGAGTTACTGTTTCTAATTGCAATATAGCAAAACCTTGGTTTGTGAGCATAATTCATTCGGGAAACATGCTTGTAATCTAAAGCACTTGTATATCAAAGCGAATTTCAAGAAACATTGTGATCATGTGACACCCAGCATCATGTACTACTCATATAGCAAGACATTGCTCATTTATCAAGTTAAAATTTGTTAGAAATGTTTGTCTTGTAGAGTGCTCACAGAACAAGTTACTCACAATTCAAGGTTTTACTGTATATTATTATTTGTAGCATATTCTTTAAGAAACAAAACAGATGCAGGGCACCTGGGTGGCTCAGTCAGTTGGGCGTCCGACTTCGGCCTAAGTCACGATCTCGCAGTTCGTGGGTTTGAGCCCCAAGTCGGGCTCTATGCTGACAGCTCGGAGCCTGGAGCCTGCTTCGGATTCTGTGTCTCCCTCTGTCTCTGCCCCTCCCCTGCTAATGCTCTGTCTCTGTCTCTGAAAAAATAAATAAACGTTAAAAAATTAAAAAAAAAAAAAAAGAAACAAAACAGATGAACCTAGGGAAAGGGAAGGAAAAAATAAGATAAAAAGAGGGAGGGAAGCAAACCATAAGAGGCTCTTAAATACAGAGAAAAAACTGAGGGTTGCTGGAGGGGAGGTTCATGGGGGGATGGGCTAAATGGGTGTGGGCATTAAGGAGGGGACTTGCTGGGCTGAGCACTGGCTGTTATACGTAAGCGATGAATCACTGGGTTCTACTCCTGAAACCAATGCTACACTGTATGTTAACTAACTGGAATTTAAAGAAATAAATTTTTGAAAAAGTAGCTCATAATTTGGGAGCACATACCAATCTGGCTCCACTGGAACTTCAACTTGATTTAGGGCTCTCTCTTGAATCCTCACTTCTAGGCATTCCTATGGATATGACTCCAATCCAAACTTGTTAGCAAACTTGCTGGAAGATTTACAGATCCACTTTAAGTCACCAGGTCCATAGACACTCATATCTTGGTAACAGTGACCATGCATGAACACAACATCAAGACACACGCAGTAAAATGATAACCAAAACAAAAACATCTTACATTTCTGAAAAAGAAGGCATTTCAGATTCTTTGGACTCGCTAAAATGAGTAAATTCATTATACAAGATATGCTTTTTCTTCATTTTCAATGAACAGGTCATTGCAAGTGAATCTATCAGCTGCATTTGTTTGCGTGAGCAGCAGGGGTAAATCCAAAATAGAATTCTGTGGAGAATGGAAGTTTCAAATTGAGAAGTCGCAGAAATTCATAGCACTAATTTATTCAATAAGCACGTATTATTATACATTACACTTTAGATTTGCAAGATGAATCAGGCATCTGATCATACCTGGAAAGGCTCATCAGCTGAAGAAACTTCCCAAACGGCTAAAATATAAGATAAAATGTAATGCCTGCCCCAGAGATGTACAGACTACTGTGGAAGTTATAATGGGATCAAGGTGTAGAAATAAATCTCGATGGGAGGTAGTCGATCTTATTTTGTTTTCTATTGTCTCAGATTGTACCTTAGTTTCAACTAACCATCTTTGTATAGTTCAGGAAGCAAGGGTTTGGGTGATTCGATGTTCATTGTGAGGGGACTTCCTTAAAGTTATCAGTGCTTTGTGGCCCCTACGACCGTGCTTTATGACGGCACAATAGTTACGCCGTGTGTGTAGTTGGAAGTTTTGGAAGTGAAGGGTTTCCCTTCTCCCAGTGGATCTGAGGTCATTACATCCTTTCCAAAGAAGCTACTCTTCTTCTTGTAGTCCCTTCTTGTCAAGTACCTCCTCTGTCCAAGGTAGAACTTTGGAAGAACTTTAGAAGCCATACATTGCTCTCTTCCTCCCCACAACTGTCCACCTTGACAGAAACCTAGGGTATCCCAGAGGTGATGCTGCTAGCCCCTTGGGAAGTCTGATCTCAAAATGTCCTGTGCTCCTCTAGCCTTTTTTCATCTCTCTTACTCCTTTAGCTGCCATCCTACCCTGCGGTGAAACTCACCTGAAGGGCTCCCAGGTTCTGACCACACAATGGCAGGCAGAGATAGTCCAGAGTTGGGAGGCATGGGGCTCAGATGCTCTTGCCCCTTGTCAAAGGACTCTAACGAGAAGGTAGGGAAGCATTGGAAGCAGAGGCATGCCATGCTTGGATTTGGGGCTTTTAAAGAGACTCTGGCAACAGTGTAAAGGAAGAATTTAAAGGCTAAAGATGGCTTTGCCTGACAACCAAGTGGGGAATTCACGGGCACAACAGAAAAGCATGAGGGAAAATGGCTACAGGAAGGAACTGGTTGGGCTAAGAGAAAGGGGAAAGGTTATCAAGGCTCAGGAGTTTCACTGGCACATCAGGTGTAGTAACAGAAGTGAAACAAGGTTCACAAGTGATATCAGTTGGCACAGGGAGTGGAAAACACTGGATTAATTTTGCTTCTTAATGAGGTGCAGTCATGGGAAGAAGTGTGGGCACACCAAAACATCCACACGTTTCCGGTACGGCTCATTTCAGAGCCCCAAATGGAAAGTTAGCATGAGGAAGGTGACATGAGTTGTCTCCTCCAAGTGACAGGCGTATGCTATGTTCCAGAGCGCTATTTCCCAAACTGTGATCTATGGAACGCCAGAGTTCAGAGAAAAACATTAAAAAGTTACTTGAGGGGGCGCCTGGGTGGCGCAGTTGGTTAAGCGTCCGACTTCAGCCAGGTCACGATCTCGCGGTCCGTGAGTTCGAGCCCCGCGTCAGGCTCTGGGCTGATGGCTCAGAGCCTGGAGCCTGTTTCCGATTCTGTGTCTCCCTCTCTCTCTGCCCCTCCC
>NW_024412467.1:15514186-15514909 GCF_014898765.1 Herpailurus yagouaroundi
GGCTCCAGGCTCTGAGCCATCAGCCCAGAGCCTGAAGCCTGTTTCCGATTCTGTGTCTCCCTCTCTCTCTGCCCCTCCCCCGTTCATGCTCTGTCTCTCTCTGTCCCAAAAATAAATAAACGTTGGAAAAAAAAAAAAATTTAAAAAGTTACTTGAGGCATCTGGCTGGCTCAGTTGGTGGTGTACGTGGCTCTGGATCTCAGGGTTGTGAGTTGAGCCCCACGTTAGGTGTAGACTGCTTAAAAACAAAACCTTAAAAGAAAAAAAAAAAGATGAATTACCAAAGAAGGGAGTGGTAGTTCTGTGGCCAGATAAGTTCAAGAAATACTGTAATATTACTCCTCATATCAGCAGGTGAAAGGCTCTGAGTGTTTCCTGAATGGGTTGGACCGTAGAACCCCTTTACCCTTCACACCTTTGCAGGGCCTGGTGTTGTAAAGAGCGTTATGCTGTAAATTAAACATTTAGTGTACTGAAAATGTGTTCTGCTGACCTGTGCTGGTCCTCCGACTCCTTGCCGATCTGCAGCAAGATTAACCCAGAAACTGAGCAGGTATAGAAACTTTTATAGCAATCTAATATTACTGCAGCATTTCTAATAACTTATTCATTATCTTTTACAAAGACATTGCTCCGCAACTGATTGGAGCGAAAAAAACTGGCTTTTCATCACAGATTTATTTTATTTTATTTTATTTTATTTTATTTTATTTTATTTTATTT
>NW_024412467.1:15515009-15543546 GCF_014898765.1 Herpailurus yagouaroundi
TTATTTTATTTTTTAATTTAATTTAATTTAATTTAATTTAATTTAATTTAATTTTATTTTATTTTTATTTTATTTTATTTTATTTTATAAGAAGTACTTTTAAAGGACCAATGGCTGGAGATGTCGTTCTCACAGACATTTTGATTTCATGGATCAGAACAAAAATTTTTAAGTGAAATCTGTATATAATGGCCACCTCTTGGTTTTATTATTTCAGTGATTTCCGTCATCCACTCCCATCATTTCATTTTTAAATATGGCATCTGAATGTCAAAACAAAAGAGGAAGAACTTACTTTCAAAGAAAGGACAGCACTTTAAACCTAAGAAATCCAGCTTTAGAAAACACTAGCTACGCTTTGTTTTTCTTCTTATTTTGCCAAGGACCAGTGAGACTTTGTCACCCAGCTGTGAAAACCACTGACTGAGAAAAATGAGTTATTGGGTTCTGGCACAGAGAGGAAGGGGAAGGGTGTAGGGAGGAAGGGCTTTCCACAGACTGTTCCTTTGAACGTGACTGAGAACAAAACCAGAGAGGACCTCTATTGTGTTTCACAAATAGGTCATTTTCCTATTTGTATAGCCATTAAGGGGGATGCCCGAGCAGAGAAGACTATATATACCAAAGAATTTTATAAATGGTCCTGCATCAAACAAATATGTACATGAGTGGAGAAGGCT
The DNA here is from genome assembly GCF_014898765.1 of Herpailurus yagouaroundi. Lineage (NCBI taxonomy): Eukaryota > Metazoa > Chordata > Mammalia > Carnivora > Felidae > Herpailurus > Herpailurus yagouaroundi. The sequence goes on from NW_024412467.1 coordinate 15,515,690, forward strand.
CGTCAAATGTTAGCATTTACAGCGATCTCCTAGTACAAGGGATTTCTGGGGTTTCTGTTGTTATTACTACAAAAAAAACCCTAGATTTTAGGGGAAGCACGTTATAGTGACAAAATCCTACACTCCAGGTTAGGATGGCCACGTTCTGTTCCTGGTTCTGCCTCTCACCGGCGAGTCATTTAGTCTCTTGGTTTCCAAATCGATAAAATGAGGAAGTTTAGAGGATTTCCAAAGATCCCGAGAGTCCTAAAACTCTAAAGCTCTAAGATAAGAGAGGGGAAAATGGGGGATGGGCACTTGTTGGGATGAGCCCTGGGTGTCGTATGTAAGTGATGAATCACGAGAATCTACCCCCCGAACCAAGAGCCCACTGTACTCGCTGTTGGTTAGCCAATTTGACAATAAATTATATTTAAAAAACATAAATAAATCTCTGAGATGAAATAGTTACTTCGGATCTGCTGGCATGTTTTCAGAGCTGTTCATTCTTGACCACTTGCTCTGTGACCCAGACACAATTATTCTAGCTAGAGTCTATCATTCTAAATGCCTTTACATCCCCTGTGGGGCGCCTGTGTGGCTCAGTTGCTTAAGCGTCCAACTCTTGGTTTCAGATCAGGTCATGATCTCAGGGTTCATGGGATCGAGCCCGAAGTCAGGCTCTGCACCGACAGCCCAGGACCTGCTTGGGATTCTCTCTCTCCTCCTCCCTCTCTGCCCCTCTGCCCGCTAGCACGTGTGCTCTCTCAAAATAAATAAATAAACCTTTAGGGGCACCTGGGTGGCTCAGTTGAGCATCCGACTCTGGCTCAGGTTGTCCTCTCACAGTTCGTGAGTTCAAGCCCTGCGTCGGGCTCTGTGCTGACGGCTTGGAGCCTGGAGCCTGCTTCTGATTCTGTCTCTCTCTCTCTCTCTCTCTCTGCCCCATCCCCACTCATGCTCTCTCTCTCTGTCTTAAAAATAAATAAAACATTAAAGAAAAATTTTTAAAAAATAAAATAAAATAAACTTTAAAGGAAAAAAAAAAGCAGACAAACCAACTAACCCAGAACCACTCTCTTTCTGGTCCACCTCTGTTCATCTTTTACTTAAGGAGATATGGAAATTTAATACATTAGAGATTTCATTTTTTATTATTTTTTAAAGTTTATTTATTTATTTTGAGAGAGAGACAGAGTGTACGTGCACGAGTGCAAGTGAGGGTGGGGCAGAGACAGAGGGAGAGAGAGAATCCCAAGCAGGCATGGAGCCTGATGCAGGGCTTGAACTCATGAACTGTGAGATCATGACCTGAGCCGAAATCAAAGGGCAGATGCTTAACCAATGGAATCACCCAGGTGCCCTGAGATTTCATTTTTTAAATGTAATATGTCATTAGCATTTTAATAAATATGACTTAATATATACAACAGGGATTCAAACACATAAGCCACTTAGTTGGGTTTCTCATGAAACAATAAAGGAAGATTTTAGCAATGACAGCAGTTCTCGAAGGTGAACGTGTATCAGAATATCACCTGGCCAGCGATAAACACACATGACTTTCCTCATACCCCTTAGGGCTTCTGATTGTATAAATCTAGGCTCGAACCTGAGAATTTGCATTTCCAGCAAGTTCCCAGGTGGTGCTGATGCTTCTCCAGGGACCATACATAATCTAAGAATTGCTGAGGTACAAAAAACCCTACATCTCGATGAATTCTTATAATACATGTCGTACACGCTTATTCTGTAGAGGAAAAGAAATGATCCCAACAATACTCCCCCCACCCAAACTGGAAACACATCATCTTTCGAAGACAAAGAAGGAGTTGGGGAGATTGGGGCCTGTCAGGCTCCCTTTTAACTAGAGAGTTTCACACATAAATACTAAATCTGCCACTTGACCATCTCCTTCCTCTCTCCTGGTTATTTCCATGGCAGCATCTGTGGAGTGGTCTGGACTCAACTCCCCTAACACCCTCCTCTTCTTTTGGAAACTGCCTGTTGATGTCATTTGTGCAATTTTCCATGGAGACAGTCCTCTCGTTGATTCATAACTGCCCTCTTCACATAAACAGAGAATATTAAATCTTTGTCAGTCACATATGCTGAAACTACTTTTCCCACTTTGCCTTTTTTTTTTTAAAGTTTATTCATTTATTTTTTGGGGGGGAGGAACAGAGAGCGAGGGAGAGAGAGAATCCCAAGCGGGATCTGCACTGTCACCAGGGAACTGGATGCGGGGCTCAATCCCACGAACCCGTGGGTTCAGCTCATGACCTGAGCTGAAATCAAGAGTCAGATGCTTAATGACTGAGCCACCCAGGTGCCCCTCCCACCTTGCCTTTTATAGTGAACATTTCATGTTCCGATTATTTATGGATACTTCAGGTTAGGAAGACCGTTCCCCCATTATGTTTCTTAGAAATAGTCCAAGAAAGCAAGTGAATTTCTTATGTTTCTGTTTGCTAATTTGGCCAACTTTGCAAACTCTCTTTTTATTTCGAAGGCAGTTCACTTAGCCAAGTAAGATGTACTAGCGTCCATCTTTTTAGGAAGTCACATAAAGTTGGGATGGAATCAGTAGGTTCCTGGTAACTCAGAGATTGCCCAGCCCTCTGATCAGTTCCAAGATAACCATTTGGTCGGCCTCGGCTCTGATTGAAAAAAAAAAAAAAATGAGTATTCAGCAGATGGTGTGTAAAGGAGCCCAAGACCTTGAAGAAGAGGGAATTTGTATCATGGTATCTGGTGTGTTGTGATAGTTTACTAACGTTTGACTAGAAGGAAGGCTGTTGACAGCATTTCTGCATTTAGTCCCTGCATGTTACCACTGTCGGTGAAGGAATTCCTGGTCTTTCTGAAAGCTCCCTAGGCTACACAGCCCTCAGGTCTAGGGAAGACGAAATTAGTTTGTCTCTTATTGGCTCCTCCATTTGTGGTCGCCATTTGTGTCCACCATTACCAGAATGGAAGGGCCTAGATCTGGGCTTCATAACCGACTGTCCTGTGTCTGTTTTCTAGGCCACGGGTTACAGGAGAGAGAATTCTCATAAGCATGACCAGGAACATGCAGAGTCAGGGGCCTTTTAGCAAACAGCGGCCCATGACAATGAAGGAAAGAACCCTGGGGCACGACTTTAGGATAGAAAATTTCAGAAAGTTCAGGAAAAAAAAAAAAATAGAAGCATCTAATTTTATCACCGGAAACTCTCCAAGGAAAGATGATTCAAAAGGAGAGGGGACATTGTAAAGAACAAAAATCGGACAACACAGCCATGAAACGCTCCCGGGAAGAAAAGTGAGAAGTAGCTTATTAAACTTATATGAAGACCATTTGATGATCCTGGTTCTAAAATGATAGATATAGGGGTGCCTGGGTGGCTCACTCAGTTAAGTGTCCGACTCTGGATTTCGGCTCAGGTCATGATCTCACAGTTTCGTGAGTTTGAGCCCCACATCGCTGTCAGCGCGGAGCCTGCTTGGGATTCTCTGTCTCCCTCTCTCTCTGGCCCTCCCCCACTCATGTTCTCTCCGTCTCAAAATGAATAAATAAGCGTACAAATATTTTTAAAAAATGATAGCTATAGAAGGACATGCAAATAAAAATGAATTGTGTGAGCCCATGTAAGCACTGGGAAAACAAATTGTGATCCTGAATGAACTAAGGCTTGTAAACATTTGAAAAAAAACCAGAAAGGTCTTTAATTATGTTTAGTTCAAGGACAGAAAGAAAGGAGTAGATTGAGCCTAAGAAGCCAATGACTTCAGAACAGCCAACGCAATCTTGAAAAAAAATTAGAGGACTTATATTTCCTATTTCAAAAGTTACTACAAAGTGATAGTAATCAAGACTATGTGGCAGTGTCCCAGAGTAGACAGATCAACAGAAAAGAATCGCCAGTCTGGAAATCAACCCTTATAAATTGTGGTCATTTAATTTCCAATGAGGTTGCCGTGAAAATTTGATAGGAAGCAATAATCTTGTTTTATTTATTTTTTAAAAATGTTCTTTTAATAGTTATTTATTATTGAGAGACAGAGAGAGACAGAGCATGAGCAGAGAGAAAGGGGGAGACACAGAATCCGAAGCAGGCACCGGGCTCTGAGCTGTCGGCACAGAGCCCCACGTGGGGCTCGAACCCACAAACCACGAGACTGTGTCCTGAGCCAGAGTCAGACGCTTAACCAACTGTGCCACCCAGGCACCCTGTAATAATCTTTTTTTTTTTTTTTTTTTTTACAAATGATACTAGAATAACCTAATATCTACATGTAAAAAATTGAATTCAGACTCTTGCCTCACATCATTAACACAAATGAAGTCATTTCCTAACGATATTTTATACCTTCCTGGTCAAAGGCAAAATCCAAAAGATTCTTTTTTTTTTTTTTAATGTTTATTTATTTTTGAGAGAGAGAGAGAGAGAGAGAGAGAGAGAAACAGACAGAGCATGAGCCGGCAAGGGGCACAGAGAGAGGGAGACAGAATCGGAAGCAGTCTCCAGGCTCTGAGCTGTCAGCATGGAGCCCGACGCCAGGCTCAAACCCACGAACCATGAGATCATGACTTGAGCTGAAGTTGGACGCTCAGCTGACTCAGCCACCCAGGTGCCCCCAAATCCTAAAAGATCCTATATAGAGAAGGAGAGAGGATAGATTACCTATAAAGATAAAGGTCTCATAGGTAACACATTCCTCTTTATTGACACTTGCTGCTGAAGGTGATCAAAGCAAAGCTCCAAGGGAAATTATTTTAAATTCAGAATTATCTATGCAACTAATCTATCATTCAAGAGTGCAATCAGCCCAGTAACTCAGATAGTTTATACCACTTTCAGAACCTTTATTTAAAAGTTATCCAAGGATATACTCCAATTCAATAAAACATTAATCTAAGACAAAAATGGGGGCCCTGGCTGGCCCAGCCAGAGGAGCGTGCAATTCTTGGTCTCAGGGTCGTGAGTTCAAGCCCCAGCTTGGGCGTAGAGATTACTAAAAGTAAAGAAATTAATCCACTTGAAAAAATAAGAGAGAAATAGCATATAAGGAAAAATAGCAGAGAAATTAGTTACACTCACAGTTAAGTCTAAGTCGCTGTTGAGGACACTGCTTTGAGACTCGGGGCAATTGGGAAGAAAATGTTCCTAGAAAATAGTAGAGATTGGATAAACATTGCAAGCACTCCCCTCCTGCCCTGAATCCTACCCATGACAGAAAAGATCTCTCTCTTTCTTAGAAAAGACCCATACTTTTAGACTTAATCAGTTATTGACAACACTGGAAAACAATAGGAGTAACATCAGGACGTCCTCTGGAAGACAGAGAGCAGTAAATCGTGTTCAAAGCTTATAGAAGCCATGCGTTCTGGTCGGGGTAGGAAGGGTCCTGGGGTGGCCAGGCACAGAAACAGCAGGAGTGCCCAAGAAGAAGAAGGTAGGGCTCTGGGCAAATGTCAGTGTCACTGGCTGGAAAACCAAATTTTGAGGAAACTGAGACGTCAGTCCTCTCTTTCACCTTCCACCTATGGTAAGCAACGGGAAAGAGGCATTTGCCTCAGGTTGGAGGAACAAGGGGACAATCGGAAAAAGAGTCAGCACACCATGGTCCACGACCAAACTCTCCTGTGGCTGTCCTGTATTTGCTGTGAGCTCGCTATGGTGGTTTTGTTTTTTTGGTTTTTTGGTTTTTTTGGTTTTTTTACATTTTACGTTTTTGTATTTAAAACATTAAAAAAAAAAAAAAAAAGCAAAGACTACATGGCAGAGACCATATCCAGCCTGCAAAGCCTAAAAGATTTACTAGCGGCAACTTTACAGAAAAAGTTTGTTGGCCTTTGGTGTAAATGTCCGGGAAAAGGAAGTTGTGCTATATTTGAATAACCCGTGGTGCTTAGGGGGAGTAGGAGGCAGGAGAACAAGAAATCTTAAAAATAAAGAAGCAGACATATTAACAAATATCAAAAAAAAAAATTAAAGAAAACAGACACACGAAGGAGAATCCCCAGATTGAATAAACAAGCACTAACACCTAAGAAAAGCAGTTAGTAAAGAAAAGACAACTAAAATAGAACTAAAATACAGACATCCAGTTTGGGGTTCTGCTACTTGCAAATTAATACTAGGGGCAGCTTTAAAGTTCTGTTAAGAATGCCACTGTGGGGCGTCTAGGTGGCTCAGTGGGTTAAGCGTCTGACTTCGGCTTGGGTCTTGATCTCACAGTTTGTGAGTTCGAGCCCCGCCTCTGGCTCTGTGCTGACAGCTCAGAGCCTGGAGCCTGCTTCGGATTCTGTGTCTGCCCCTCCCTGCTCACGCTCTGACTCTCTCTTTCAATAATAAATAAATGTTAAAAAAAAAAATTTAAAAAAGAATCCTGCTGTGATTTTTATTGGAACTGCATAGAATTTAGAAATTAATCGGGGAGAGTTGCCATCCTTAAAATATGGAGTCTTTCAATCCATGAAAATTGTGTATCACTCCATTTTAAAGTTTTTAAGGGGCGCCTGGGTGGCCCAGTCGGTTAAGCGTCCGACTTCAGCCAGGTCACGATCTCGCGGCCCGTGAGTTCGAGACCCACGTCAGGCTCTGGGCTGATGGCTCGGAGCCTGGAGCCTGTTTCCGATTCTGTGTGTCTCTCTCTCTCTGCCCCTCGCCCATTCATGCTCTGTCTCTCTCTGTCCCAAAAATAAAAACAAAAAACGTTGAAAAAATTTTAAAAAAAAATAAAGTTTTTAATAAAATGTGGCGCACCTGGGTGGCTCAGTTGGTTGAGCGTCCGACTCTTGGTTTTGGCTCAGGTCATGATCTTGCAGCTTGTGGGTTTGAGCTCCGCTTGGGTTCTCTCTCTCTCCCTCTCTCTGCCCCTCCCCTAATCCCTTTCCCCTCTCAAGATAACTAAATAAACTTTTTAAAATATAAAGTTTTGGGGCGCCTGGGTGGCGCAGTCGGTTAAGCGTCCGACTTCAGCCAGGTCACGATCTCGCGGTCTGTGAGTTCGAGCCCCGCATCAGGCTCTGGGCTGATGGCTCAGAGCCTGGAGCCTGTTTCCGATTCTGTGTCTCCCTCTCTCTCTGCCCCTCCCCCGTTCATGCTCTGTCTCTCTCTGTCCCAAAAATAAATAAACGTTGAAAAAAAAATGAAAAAAAAATATATAAAGTTTTTAATAAAATGTGTAAATTTATCTATTAAGGCCTTGCACATTTTTTGTTAGATTTATCCTTAATGCCTTATCGTTTTATCATTGCTCTGAATATTCTTTGCTTGTATATATGAACACCATTCACTTACACGTAATGCTTTTATATCCAACAAATTACTGATGTTGCCTATGGATCCAAAAAGGTTTTGTTTTTTTTTTTTTTTGGCAGATTCTTAGGCTACATACGTCACATCTTCATTATCTATTCATCCATCAATGAACGCTTAGGTTGTTTCCATATCTTAGCTACTATGAATAATGCTACCGTAAACATGGGAGGGCAGATATCTCTCTGATGCCCCGTTTTCATTGCTTCTGAACATATACCCAGATGTGGAATTCCTGGATCGTATGGTAGATGTATTTTTAATTTTTTGAAGAACCTCCATATTGATTTCCATAATGGCTGAACAAATTTACATTCCCATCAGCAGTGTAGATGGGTTTCCTTTTCTCCACATCCTCCCCAGCACTAAGCTCCTCTTTCTCATAATAGCCATTCTGACAGGTGGGAGGTGATATCCCATTGTGGTTTTGATTTGCATTGCCCTGAGGGGCAGTGATGTTGAGTGTCTTTTCATGTACCCACTGGCCATTATATGCGGATGATCTAGAGTAACTCTTGTGTCTCTCTGAATATGATCAGGAACTTTGTGGAGTCCTATGGACCTTGTAGTTAACTGTAGTGTAAGAGCCTGACATAAGCTTTTTGATTGTGAAGTAAGTGCCTGACATTAAGCTTTTATTCCTGGGACATCCATTTCAAAAGGCGTCCATATCGGATATTGCCATATATTGCCAGTTGCATGACACAATTAATGGCAAAACAACCAGATGAGGAAACTGGCTGCCCCCGTTCCTGAAGTTCCTTCTTTCAGAAAGCCCTGGATAACCTAGATAACTGACCTCCTGAGTCACCCTGCTTCTCCCTTCCTGTACCCTAATTCCTGCTCCTATAACTTTAAATTAGCTAATAAAGACGGAACCCACAAAACCCTAGGAAACGCAGCACCTGCGTCCTCCGCGTGTGTGTGTATGTCTCTCTTTCTCTTTCCATGACCTTGCTCAGATGTACCATGCACCCTCCAGAACCTATGACTGATAAATCTTGTTCTTCACCATTTGCGGGGACACGGATGGAGCTAGAGAGTATAATGCCATGCGATGTATATGCATTCACTATATTGTACACCTGAAACTAATATAACACTGTATGTCACTGACTGGAATTAAAATAAAAACTTAAGAAAAATCTTGTTCCTCCACGTTCCCCAATGATTTTTTTTTTTTTTTCTGAAGTGTGTCCTGCAATCAGAAGAATCATAAGGGCCAGTCCAGCCATAACATTGGCCCTGTGGGTAATACAGTAGAGCAAGTGCCTGAGGCATTGCCAGCCAAGAGCGTCATGATCAACAGGCTGGGACCCACACCGCATTAACGCTTATTACAAATGTGGCCTCACATCTTCCCGAGCATCCTTGTTCCAGTCTGCCTTGTTCTAGTTGTGAAATATTGCCGTGTAAATTTTTTCCTACGTCTTACATCAGATTAAGATTACTAGCACCTACTGAATTTAAGATTTTAAACATTTTATTATATGAGCTATATTCAATACATAAATATATTAAATATAATCCAATCACTAATAAAGAAGAGCTAGAAATACACTACTTATTCAAATACTTATCCTACTCATTCACATGTTAGTATTGTCTGTAAGGGTAACAGTCATTCAACAGTGAGCATCTAATGCAATCAGGTATAAGGAATTCAGGGCAGCGAATAAATCTTCTAGAAAGATTTCCACGCTGGATATGAAGAGAAATAGTAAGTATATAATGGAATAAATCCAATCGCAGAGGAATAAAAGCTGATGAGTATTCTGACTCTCTGGGAGAGTCAGAAGGATGAACCTGTGTTCCTAGTTCTATTTGTTTCAAGCCTACTCAACATTCTCCATTCTGGAACCTTCTCTGGCTAGGGCAGTGTGCTATGCACAGAGAAGAATCCGATACAAGAAATGCTCCTTGTTTAGAAACCAACTGGAATGTGGGGATCATTATAAAGGGAAGAATGCGAAATATCTCAGAACATTTTGTCTGGAAGATGAATAAATAAGGAAGAGCAATTTGGGGGGGGGGAGGAGTGTGGGTGGATTCTCCTGGGGATACGTTTATGGGGCAGTTAAAGGAAGTGAATCTTCCTGAAGTCACTTGTGTATTTTTACACCCCTAAATTGGAGATATTCAGACATTGTATATATCCTGATTCCGTGCAAGAGGCTCCCCTTGCCCTCAAATCGTAATTTAATCAAGATTTTAGATCTAATTTCCAGTCTGTAAGAAATGCATGGGATAGACAAATTAAAAATGAAACAAGGAAGTAATCAGTCAAATCTAGAATGTGGGATGTTCTACATGACTGAAGATCTGTTCTAGAAAAAAGTAACTTAAAAGAGCTTTGAGGGGCGCCTGGGTGGTGCAGTTGGTTAAGCGTCCGACTTCAGCCAGGTCACGATCTCGCGGTCCGTGAGTTCGAGCCCCGCGTCGGGCTCTGGGCTGATGGCTCAGAGCCTGGAGCCTGTTTCTGATTCTGTGTCTCCCTCTCTCTCTGCCCCTCCCCCGTTCATGCTCTGTCTCTCTCTGTCCCAAAAATAAATAAACGTTGGAAAAAAAAAAATTAAAAAAAAAAAAAAGAGCTTTGAGACATCATAAATTCAATTCAGAGAGTGAAACTTGTTCAGATCCTTATTTCAACAAACAAACTAATAGTATAAATTTTTTTTAGACAGGAAATTTGACTTTGAATTGGGTATTCAATTACACTAGAGAATTAGTACTAATTTTGTTATATGTGTTAATGGTGTTCTCTTGAGTAAGAAAACGGTCTCTTTTTTCTTTTAACAAGCACACTGAAGTTTTTAGGGTTGCAAAAGACATACTAGCTTGGGATTTGCTTCCCAATATGGAAGTTAAAGAAAATTGTGGTGGGCAGTAATTGAATCAAGTATAGATAGCATTATATGGATGATTCTTAAAGCTGATTGATAGGATTCTGGGGTTTGTCATATTCTATATTCAAAGTATGTTTGGACACTTTTCTCTTTTTTTTAATGTTAATTTTTAAGAGAGAGAGAGAGAGAGTGAGGAAGGGGCAGACACACACACACACACACACACACACACACACACACACAGAATCTGAAGCAGGTTCCAGGCTCTGAGCTGTCAACACAGAGCCCGACATGGGGCTTGAACTCACGAACCATAAGATCATGACCTGAGCCAAAGTCGGACGCTTAACCGACTGAGCCACCCAGGTGCCCCTGTTGGGACACTTTCCTACTGAAACATTAAAAATAAATTACACCAGAAAAAAGGCTGTATCTGGAGCTGAGGGGAGAGGTGGGGCTAGTCATAGAAACACAGGGTGTGGGGGAGGGGGCGCCTGGGTGGCTCAGTCGGTTAAGCGTCCAACTTCAGCTCAGGTCAAGATCTCACTGTTTGTGAGTTCTAGCCCCGAAGAAGGCTCCGTGCTGACAGCTCAGAGCCTGGAGCCTGCTTTAGATTCAGTGTCTCCCTCTCTCTTCCCCTCTCCCGCTCCCGCTCTGTCTGTCTCTGTCTCTCAAAAATAGATAAACATTAAGAAGAAATACAGAGTAGGGTTACACCAATTAGTAGGGTTCACCAGTGAACAGCTACAGTGTTATAGTAGCAGTCAGGGGCAACTCTGAAGGATAGTGCTAATGGGAACTTCTCCAACAGGCAGAACTTGGAGTACATTTGGTAGTTCGCTTTGTCTGAAAGGAGAGATGGCCGGAAGTATGGATCTGTACTCACTACACGGGCAGTAGCATAGCTGGGCTGCATGTTAGGGACTTGGGAGAAATAGGATTGAAGATTGGTGACAAAGAAGTCTGGGGACGAATGGATGGGTCTGTCAGAATGGGAAACGACTATGAAGACATTTGTGTCTTCTGTGAATGCTCACCAAACCGCATGCACTGCAGAGGAGGCTCTCAATTATCAGGTGAAGCAAAGGATACATTCTGTGTACATTAGCCAGCCACTTTTCCCCATCACCCGATCCTTTCTCATTGGGTCCATGAAAAGAGTGGCTCTGGTGGTGGGGATGGGAGCTAAGTATGGGCTCAACAATGCGGACTTTCCATTACCAAGGCTGACCTGAATGCCTAATCTACCGACGGCAGGGACCAACACGGAGCCCTGAAATGGTACTATTGTCTATGGGGCCAGTCAGCTATCAGGTGTCAGGTTGATTGCACTGGACCTCTTTCATCACTGGGCATAGAGATATGCCCTCACCAGAATAAACCTACATTCTGAATATGGAACATGGATTTGCCTTCCCTGCCCATAATGCTTCTTCTGACACCACAATCCCTGAACCCATAGGATGACTTCTCCATCACCATGTCATTTTGTACAAAGATCAAGGAACTCCTTTCGGAGCAAAGGAAGTTTGGCAATTTGCTTATGCCCATGGAATTAACTGGTCTTGCCACATACCTCCTTAAGTCCAAGTGGCTGGCCTGATTCAAATTTGTAATGGCTTTCTGAAAACTCCGTGCCAGCTCCTCTTGAGATGCAAAATCCTGGAAGATTTCTCTCTGAATAGGGTTCTCTCATAGAGGATGCCATATATACTTTGAGTCAGAGACTATTTATATGGCGGTCTTCTCCTTGGCCGGAATACGTGGGTTTGGGAAATTGAGGACTGAATCCCACAGTATTTTCACTTCTTATCCTGACAACTTTGACTTCTGTGATTTGGAAGTCTTGGTTTCTAAGGCAGAATGCTCCCTCTAAGGGACACAACAATGGTTCCATTGAATTCAGAGAGGAGATTTCCACTTGGTCTTTCTGAACTCCTTATGCCACTGAACCAATAGGGAGAAAAAAATCACTCTAAAAGAACAAAAAAGAGCATCACTCTACTGGGGGGGGATGATTACCATTTTCAAAGAGAATTGCATTGCACTACGCAGTGTGGGCAAGGTGGACACTTCTGGGAAGCAAGGCAGCTCTCTGGGGATCACCTCTTAACGTTTCCATGCCCAATAAAAAAGGCAAGATGATAAAATTTCAGGACGGAAGATTTGGATCACTGCACCAGGTAAAGAACCCTGAGCACCTGAAGTTCTAGCTGAAAGCACAAGAGATATAGAATCAGTAGTGGAAGGAGAAAGTCATAGCTATAATGTGTAAACTGGTGACTGATTAAAAAGTGAGGATTGTAATTGAGGATGAATGTTAAATGGTATAGTCACTATGGAAAAGAATATGGAGTTTCCTCAGAAATGTTAAAAACAGAATTATTGTAGAATCCAGCAGTCCCACTTGTGGGTACACATTCAAAATAATTAAAAGTAGGACCTTAAAGATATATTTCCATACCGTTGTTTTTTCAGCATTATTATTCTTAGTAGCCAAAAGTTGGAGGCAATTCTCATTTCCATCAATGGAGGAATGGATAAAGAGAACGTGGTCTATACATACAGTGGAATATTATATGGTCTTTGAAAAGCAGATCCTGTCACACGCTACAACATGGATGGAACATGAGGGCATTATGTTAAGTGAAATAAGCCAGTCACAAAAGGGCAAACACTGTATTATTCTACTTAGATGAGGTATCTCCAAATGGTCAACTCATAGAAACAGAAACTAGAATGTTGGTTGCCAGGAGCTAGCAGGGGGGAAAACGGAGAGTTGTTGTTCAATGGGTATAGAGTTTCAGCTTTACAGGGTGAAAAAGTTCTAGAGCTCGGGTTCACAATACTGTGAATATACTTAACACAATCGAACTGTACGCTTAAAAATGGTTAGGATGGTAAATTTTATGTTATGTGTTTTTAAACACAATTTAAATAAATGATAAAAACATTGAGGACTATGGTAACTTTGCATGTTTTCCCATTGCTTATGTTTATCTGTATATATTAACCATTTTTTCCTCATTCTTCCCATTATTATTATTATTATGTATATATATATATTTAAATTTTTTTAACGTTTATTTATTTTTGAGACAGAGAGAGACAGAGCATGAATGGGGGAGGGTCAGAGAGAGAGGGAGACACAGAATCGGAAACAGGCTCCAGGCTCCGAGCTGTCTGCACAGAGCCTGACGCGGGGCTCGAACTCACGGGCCGTGAGATCATGACCTGATCCGAAGTCAGACGCTCAACCGACTGAGCCACCCAGGCACCCCTATTAGGTATATATTTTTATACATACAAGTCATTGAAGGTCAACTTCACAATGTTTTCCTTAGGCAGTGGAATATTCAGTGCGACGTGAATGGAGCCAGTGATGGATACAATAGCTGTTTTGACTTTGTGTCTCCCAATTTTGGAGAAGCGTGAGGTCCTCTTACTTACCCAAAGGGTAGCCAGATCTTGTTGGGTGAAAACATAGAGTTGTTTCGTTGCATGGAGAAGTTCAAACGTGTGTAGAAAAAAATTACCTCTAAGCTCCAAATGTATCCTTTCTGACGCTGGAACTGGATCCTCATTTTCTCTTATCGTTTAGCTAATTCAGCAATAAGTGAAGACTTGAGTGATTCACATAAGAATATAAAGGACATTTTCCTTCATAGATGTGTGTGTGTGGGGGGGGGAGGGGGGTATGAGGGTGTGTTCCAATCCATTAACACTGGCACGTATAGCCAGAAAGACTAAACAGATGGACTCCGGATAAGTGAAGTGTTACTATACATCGACAGTGAGTTTTCAGTCTCCACCCAGTGATATAGACACTAAAGCTTCTCCTCCCAGCAGTCATGGCCCCTAAATGCACTGCTTCATTTTAAGTATTGTTGTTTACATTTACTAACAATACACAAATCATCCCTTGAATACATACAACAAATACCTGCAGAACTAAACAGGATATTTTTAATGTCTTTTTATTTATTTTTGACAGAGCACAAGCAGGAGAGGGGCAGAGGGAGAGAGGGACAGAGGATCCAAAACAGGCTCTGCGCTGACAGCAGCGAGCCTGAAGTGGGGCTCGAACTCACACGCCTCCAGATGGTGACCTGAGCTGAAGTCGGTTGCTCAACGGACTGAGTCACCAGGTGCCCCAGGATATTGTTAACAAAGGAAAAGAATCACAACTTAGTGTATACATCTTTATACAAGCTATCAAGGAATGTACACCAGCCATTTTAATCACGTGATTGAGAACTAACAAGCTATAGTTGGAAATATTCTTTTTCTTTTTTTTAAATTTAAATTCAAGTTAGTTGACATGCCGTGTAGCCCTGGCTTCAGGAGTAGAACCAAGTGATTCATCTCTTACATTGACACCCAAGGCTCACCCTGAAAAGTGCCCTCCTCAATGCCAATCACCCTTTCAGCCCATCCCCCCGCCTCCCCTCCAGCAACCCCCAGTTTGTTCTCCGCATTTAAGAGTCTCTTATGGGGGCGCCTGGGTGGCGCAGTCGGTTAAGCGTCCGACTTCAGCCAGGTCACGATCTCGCGGTCCGTGAGTTCGAGCCCCGCGTCGGGCTCTGGGCTGATGGCTCAGAGCCTGGAGCCTGTTTCCGATTCTGTGTCTCCCTCTCTCTCTGCCCCTCCCCCGTTCATGCTCTGTCTCTCTCTGTCCCAAAAAAATAAATAAACGTTAAAAAAAAAAAAAAAAAAAAAAAAAAAGAGTCTCTTATGGTTTGCCTCCCTCTCTGTTTTTATCTTATTTTTTCCTTCTCTTCCACTATGTTCATCTAGTGTGTTTCTCAGATTCTACACATGAGTGAAATCGCGTAATGTACCACTTTAAATTTCCCTTTCTGGGGCACCTGGCTGGCTCAGTTGGGAGAGCATGCAACTTTTGATCACGTGGTCATGAGTTCGAGCCCCACATTAGAGTAGAGATTACTTAAATAAACTATAACATAAAATAAATAAAATAAAATAAAATAAAATAAAATAAAATAAAATAAACCTCCCTTTCTTTTCCGTAGCAGATTCCTTAATAAATAGCACCTTGAGCAGATTCCAGAACTTCCAGGTCACCTTCGGTTATTGAAAAATCCATTCTGTGAAAACTGGTGCAGCCACTCTGGAAAACAGTACAGAGGTTTCTCAAAAAACTAGGTATTGTGCTAAGCGAAGTTAGTCAGAGAAAGACAAATATCCTATGACTTCAGTCATATGAGGACTTTAAGAGACAAAACATGTGAACATAAGGGAAGGGAAGTAAAAATAATATAAAAACTAGGAGGGGGACAAAACAGAAGAGACTTTTAAATATAGAGAACAAACAGGGGCACCTGGGTGGCTCAGTCGGGTAAGTGGCCGACTTCGGCTCAGGTCATGATCTCGCGGTCCATGAGTTCGAGCCCCGCGTCGGGCTCTGTGCTGACAGCTCAGAGCCTGGAGCCTGTTTCGGATTCTGTGTCTCCCTCTCTCTGACCCTCCCCCGTTCATGCTCTGTCTCTGTCTATCTCAAAAAAATAGATGTTAAAAAAAAAATTTTTTTTTAAATAAAAATAAAAAAAATAAATATAGAGAACAAACAGAGGGTTGTTGGAGGGGTTATGGGAGGGGGTTGGGCTACATGGGTAAGTGGCGTTGAGGAAGGCACTTGTTTGGGATGAGCTCTGGGTGTTATACATAGGGGATGAATCACTGGAACCTACTCCTGGAGTCACTGTTGCACTATATGCTAACTAACTTGGACGTAAATTTAAAAATTAATTAATTAAAAAAATAAATAAAATAAAATAAAATAAAACTTAAAAAAAAAGAAAGAAAGAAAAAGAAAACTCCATTCCCTTTAAAGGTATAACCTCATTCCAATCTAAAGCTTTCCTTACCTTGTCACCGACCAAACTCTTGGATCGAGGGAGGCTGAAGCATGGTGGGAGGCAAGGTCTTGTTCCTTGAGCCCCCTTCACTCTTCGTCACCTCTGAGTGTGTGGTTTGATGGGGATGAGAGGACACGTCATCTTGCCTGTCTCTTCTTGGGAACAGATGAGTGTCTCGTACTGATCTGCCTGCTGATGTGGCCTTTTGTTGGCTGCGGCTCTCTCTGTTTTTCATTCCAACTGGTTATGGATACCCTACTTCATGGCGGGTCACCAGACACTCTATCTCTGCAGCATCGTGTGTATTCTTGGGAAAGTCTACAAGCCTGCCTGTTGACCGGGTTCTCTGATGTGAGAGGTCTGGTCCCTCCTCAAAAGGAGTCTTTGGGCAAAGATGCAAATCCTCTTAGATAAAATTAGGGCAAAACCAATCAAGCTCAGTTTTGTTCCATAACGACCCCTGGAACTAAGGGAATTTTACATGTCTTTGTCACCAGATGGTTGCTCATTCCTCGGTTTCACTATCTCTTGCTGCCCTGCCAATTCTCTCCCGTTCTTTTCCTTGTTTCCTTCTCTTCCTTCTTTTCCTTTCATTCCTGAAGTGCAGAGCCATAAGTTCACTCCTTGGGCAAAGATCTAACTAGAGTAGGAGATGCCAGTCTTCCCTTTGTGCACACCTTGTATTTTCAAGTGATTCTCTTCTCTTCCTCATTTTGCGTGGGGGTAGGAGGTGGGGGGAAACCACAGCAGTCCCGTCGGGCTGATAATTCACATTTATGATGATACTCTTTCTCCCTCATCAGTCTTAGCCTGATATTAGGGAGGAGGGAATGTGTATATCTGGAGTCCACAAATTACAGCCCATGGGACAAATCAGGCCCACTTCCTGTTTCTGTAAATAAAGTTTTATTGGAACACAGCCACATTCATCTATTGTCTATGGTTGCCTCTGCACTACAAGGCAGAGTTGAGTATTTTTTACAGAAACCATACCCACAAAGCCTAAACTATTAACTCTCTTGCTCTTCACAGAAAAAGATTACTGACCTCTGGGTTAGAGAATCACGGTTGATTGTAGTAAGACTAATTTCGCTGGGCACCTGGGTGGCTCTGTCGGCTAAGCATCCGAACTCTTGATTTCGGCTCAGGTCGTGATCTCTCAGTTGTGAGATTGAGCCCCGCATCAGGCTCCAAGCTGAATGTGGAGCCTGCTTGGGATTCTCTCTTTCCCTCTCTCTCTCTCTCTCTCTGCCCCTCCCCTGCTCTCATGCGCACTGGAGCTCTCTCTCAAAAAAATAAAATAAAATAAAAATAAACGTTTTAGAAAAAGAAATAAACATTTTAGGAGTGTCTGGGTGGCTGAGTCAGTTAAGTGTCCCACTTGGGCTCAGGTCATGATTTCACAGTTCGTGAGTTTGAGCCCCGCATCAGGCTCTGTGCTGACAACTCAGAGCCTGGAGCCTGCTTCTGATTCTATCTACCTCTCTCTCTGCCCCTCCCCAGCTTGCGCTCTGCCTCTCTGTCTCTCTCTCAAAAATAAACATTAAAAAAAAAATTTTTTTTAAGAAAAATGAACACTAAAAAAAGAAAAAGACTGGTTTTGTCATCTCTTAAGAATCTCTTATGGAGATTTATGACCCTAATTGTATGAAACTTAACACCCCTTTGACCTTTCTCCATTCCATGGACAAGAGCCTAATCCTATTTAATATTTTGTTACAATTGCTTAGACACACACACCTACACACACAAACACACATTCCCCATTTGAAGTTTGACTCTTTGCTTGATACTTTAGTCTTTGGAACATAGACTTAAAGTCACCAAATAATATTACTTGAATTTTTTTTAAGATTTAATTTTAATTTTAATTTTTTTTTAATTTTTTTTTAACGTTTATTTATTTTTGAGACAGAGAGAGACAGAGCATGAACGGGGGAGGGTCTGAGAGAGAGGGAGACACAGAATCCAAAACAGGCTCCAGGCTCTGAGCTGTCAGCACAGAGCCTGACGCGGGGCTCGAACTCACGGACCGCGAGATCATGACCTGAGCCAAAGTCGGAGGCTTAACCGACTGAGCCACCCAGGTGCCCCAAGATTTAATTTTTAAGTAATCTCTGCACCCGTTGTGGACTCAAACTCACAACCCTGAGATCAAGAGTCACATGCTCTACCAACAGAGCCAGCCAGGCTCCCCTAGTTGAATTATTTATAACCAAGATTCAATGTGACTTTCAGAGACAGAGAGAAATAGAATTATTTCTTACTCTATCCCTCAAGAAACTTATGTTTGAGATCTCTGAATAACAAAGAATTAGCTAGCCCCTGACTTTGTTGATTTTCTTTACAGTATAGTGTTTCCTATTTAATTAATTTCTGCTACCTTTATAATTTGTTTTTCTACTTTCTTGGGTTTATTCGGTGTTCATTGTCTACTTCCTTTTTTTTTTTTTTTTTTTTTTTTTTTTAGTTCTATTTATTTATTTTGAGAGAGAGAGAGAGGCAGACAGAGAAGGAGAAAGAGAATCCCAAGCAGGCCCTGTATTGTCAACACGGAACCCGATACAGGGCTTGGATTCATGAACCGTGAGATCATGACCTGAGCCAAAATCAAGAGCAGAGAGCTTAACCAACTGAGCCACCCAGGCGCCCCTGAACTCTTGCTTTTAAGGATGAGTCCAGGACCCTCATGCAGTTCCCATTTAAGATTTTTTATTTTGGTTTTGTTTGGGGTTTTCTGCAGCTTAGCTATGGTGTCTCTGGGT
Source organism: Herpailurus yagouaroundi (assembly GCF_014898765.1). Lineage (NCBI taxonomy): Eukaryota > Metazoa > Chordata > Mammalia > Carnivora > Felidae > Herpailurus > Herpailurus yagouaroundi. The sequence continues at coordinate 15,534,466 of NW_024412467.1, forward strand.
GTAGAATACTATTTGCCAAATTTCATTGACTTTAAAGTTCACTTTTTTCCTTCATGTTTTAATATTTCTGAAATCAGGATGCGTCCTTCAACTAAAGGCCTTTTACAATAAGCTGCTGGTCAGACAGCCATCATGGTATGATTGTCATTGCCACATGGGCAAGCATGGGTTAAGCTTGGGTGACTTCAGGGCTTCCATAACCAATCTCTTTGGACTTTGACTTTTGTCCCCCAGCCCAGGCTTCAGCAAACTGTGGTTCACAGGCTGGCTGCCTATTTTTGTAGGCAAACTGTACGAAACGCTGTCAAGTTTTATTGGACCTGTTTTTGTACAAGCAAACTGTAAAAAACGTTGTAAAATTTTATTGGAACACAGCCACGCTTATTTGTTTACCTATTTTTTATGACCACTTCTTTTTTTTTTTTTAATATGAAATTTATTGTCAAATTGGTTTCCATACAACACCCAGGGCTCATCCCAACAGGTGCCCTCCTCAATGCCCATCACCCACCCTCCCCTCCCTCCTACCCCCCATCATCCCTCAGTTTATTCTCAGTTTTTTAAGAGTCTATGACCACTTCTTTAAAAACCTTTTTTGAATATTTTGATCTACATTAACAACCTCATTGATATTCTTTTCTGTTATTACTGCCTTTCTTCCTTCCTTCCTTCCTTCCTTCCTTCCTTTCTTTCTTTCTCTCTCTCTCTTTCTTCCTTTCTTCCTTCCTTCCTTCCTTCCTTCCTTCCTTCCTTCCTTTCTTTCTTTCTTTTTTGATAGATAGAAGGAGTGCAAACAGGAGAGAAGGGCAGAGGGAGAGAGAGAATCTTAAGTGCCACTGTCAGTACCAGACTCAGGGCTCAATCCCACAACACTGTGATCATGACCTGAGCTGAAATCAACTGGCGGATGCTCAACTGACTGAGCCACCCGTGCGCCCCTGCATACATTCTTCATTGTGGTTAAAAAAAAATAATGGCATAAAATTTACCCTCTTGACTATTTTTAGTGTATAGTTCAATAGTGTGAAATATGTTCACATGGTTGTAAAATAGATCACCAGACCTTTTTCATCTTATTAGCCTGAAATTCTATACTCATTAAATAGCAATTTACCTTTTCCCCCAGTCCCCAGCCCCACAGAGTCACTTTCTAGGTCTATGACTTTCCTTACTTTTCAAGGCCGAATTTCTCATCCACTTATCTGTCACTGGGCATTTGAGTTGCTTTCATGTCTTCGCTATTAGGAGTAGTGCTAGTATTAACATGGGGGTGCAAGCATCTCTAACCATAAACTGCTTTTGTACTGCAACGGTGGAATTGAATAATTATGACAGAGAACCAGAGACTATATGGTCTGCAACCCTAAAATATTTAACATCTGGACTTCTTTTTTTTTTAATGTTTTAATGTTTATTTTGAGAGAGAGAGACAGACAGAGTGTGAGTGGGGGAGGGGCAGAGAGAGAGGGAGACACAGAATCCGAAGCAGGCCCCAGGCTCCGAGCTGTCAGCGCAGAGCCCGACGCGGGGCTCGAACTCACAAACCCTGAGATCATGACCTGAGCCGAAGTCAGACGCTTAACCGACTGAGCCACCCAGGCACCCCTTAATATCTGGCCCCTTAAGAAAAGTTTCCAGACCCCTGGTCTTAGGCCAGTAAGCCTCTCAGCTGTTTTTCTCAAATCACAAATCTCTGGATGTCCATTTCTCTGGTATCTTGGCTTACTAATGCCTCAACATCTTGCTGTGTCTTTCATGCTGTTAGAAAGGACGCATTTATATTTCATCCAGCTTCTTGGTTGTTTTCAGTAGAAGGGTTGGTCTGAATTGCACAGTCCATTAAAAAAGTAAAAGTCAGCTCTAGCAGCTTTTAATAAATTCTTTTTCTCTTTAAATCAACTGGAATCAGTTTCTGGGAATTTTTTTTTTAACGTTTATTCATAATTTTTGAAAGAGAGAGGCAGAGACAGAGTGCGAGTAGGGGAGGGGCAGAAAGAGAGGGAGACACAGAATCTGAAGCAGGCTCCAGGCTCTGAGCTGTCGGCACAGAGCCCGACGTGGGGCTTGAACCCATGAACTGTGAGGTCATGACCTGAGCTGAAGTTGGATGCTTAACCCACTGAGTCACACAGGAGCCCCTCTAAATTTTTATTTTCATGCTCAGAGCATCCCATGTTAGCCAGTAGAGGCCCTTCAAGGTGACTCTGGTGCCTTTGAAAGGTTCTCATCCTTCTTGGAGCACTACCCAACTTTCCGTGCCACCTCGTTTTGCAGACTCATCTTACACTTTCCCTGCCCAAGCTCTGGAACTGGTCTTTCCTCCAAGGAGCTCTAGATTAGCTGAAATGTTAGCAAAGCCCAGGAACACATTGGTACAAGCAAGTCTTAACATCCAGCTACAGTCTTTGTGCTCAGTTGCAGAGAGCAAGACTCTAATCTCAAAATAAGCCTTGCCTGACAGCCTCATCTTTTTTTTTTTTTTAATTTTTTTAATGTTGATATTTATTTTTGAGACAGAGAGAGACAGAGCGTGAGCAGGGGAGGGGCAGAGAGAGAGACACAGAATCCGAGGCAGGCTCCAGGCTCTGAGCTGTCAGCACAGAGCCCGAAACTGCGAGATAATGATCTGATCCGAAGTCGGACACTCACCCAACTGAGCCACCCAGGCGTCCCCTTGACAGCCTAATCTTTGAACATATAAAACACCATGATCACCGTGATAAGTCCACTTACCTCCTGTCAGCATACAAAGTTGTTACAATATTTTGCCTATATTCCCTATGATATACTTTATTACTTTATATCCCTGTGACTCATTTATTTTATAACTGGAAGTTTGTATCTCTTTTTCAAATGTTTATTTGAGAGAGAAAGAGAGAGAGAGAGAGAGAGTCAGAGAGAAGGGGAGAATCTCGAGGCTCCATGCTGACAGCAATATTTCTATTTTTAGTGTTTTGAGGAAACTCCATACTGTTTCCTATGGAGTCTGACCCAACTTACATTCCCACCAACAGTGCCCAAGGGTTCCCTCCTCTCCACATCCTCACCAATATTTGTGATTTCTTGTCTTTTTGATACTAGTCATTCTGACTAGCGTGAGGTGGTATCTCACGTGGTTTTGGTTTGCATTTCCCTGGTGATTAGCGACGGTGGGCATCTTTTCGTGTATCTGTTGGCCATCTGGATGTCTTCTTTGGAAAAATGTCTATTCAGGTCCTCTGCCCATTTTCAAATTAGAGTGGGGGAGGGTTGTTTGTTTGTTTCTGGTGCTGAGCTGTATGTGTTCTTTATGTATTTTGGATGTTAACTCCTTATTGGATATGTCATTTGCAAATATCTTCTCCCGTTCAGTACGTTGCACGTTTTGTTTTATCGAAGGTTTCCTTAGCTGTGCAAACGTTTTTGACTTTGATGTAGTCCCAACTGTTTACTTTTGCTTTTGATGCCCTTGCCTGAGGAGATGATCAAAAAAAAAAAAAAAAAATGTGTTGCTAAGACCCGTGTGTCTTAGCATGTGTTCATGGCCTGTGTTTTCTTTTAGGATGAACGGCCTAATCTAAAGGACCCCGTCTCCCTCTATGTCTGTTGATCTCTGTCACCTCACTTTGTTTTATTCTCTTCCCAGAACTGAATCACGGTCTAAAATGGTCTTGCTTGCTGATATACTCTTATAATTTTTCTATCTCTTCACCGCGACTATAAAAGACCTATCTGTTTAAATACACAGGAATATTGCCAGCGTGTGAAACTGGCACAATTTCTTTGTGAAATATATAAGTGAATAAGCGGAACCTTCTTGCTTAAAAATCCCATGAAAACACAACCTATTTCTTTACCCTTATTTTACATTTATGACTGTTTTTCCAGTGGCATTTGCCCAGAGTCCCACCATTGCTTAGGAAAGTTTCTCAACTACATATCCAGATAGGAAAATTTGGATGCACGGTAATGACTACCCCGTTAGGGTTTTAGTAAATTTCCTACATTTTTCGTATCTTTGCCTACCAGTCTACAATGTAGTCAAGTCACACTGTTGCTTTTTGTAACCGTATCCCCCATCAATCTCATGCTATTACCGTGGTTACTCTTTAAACCATTCTTCTTCCACTGGGTCATCTCTGATACGCAGCCATGCAAGTGGAAAGTCTAATTTAAACACTTCCTGTGGAGTCCTCTGTAAAGGCCACCACATGAATGCTAATTGTGGAGTCTCCATGCCTGGGCCACTCCTAGGTATGCGGAAAGGGATCACCAAAGGTGTTGGGCACCAGAGTTTAAACGTGTAGACGTGGCAGTAATCAGTGCTTTTCCTCCGAGCTCTTCATGACCCAGGAAACCTGCTTAGTGAAATCCTGAGAAAATGAATCTCAATGATAGTTTTCCAGCCAGTGATCCATGAGATGCAAGATGCACTTTAACCACCATGCACCCGTTTACTCCTCCGCATTTTCTTAGTGACATAACTATGGATCTGCTCTTTTGTCTTCGTCTTTTATCTCACTTCCATAGTCTGGAATAGAGAACTACAGAGTTTTCTTTTCCGTAGTAAAATTTTCATCAGGAAAAAAAATCACTTGAGACTGGGCCCTTGCTTTCATTTGGTCTAATGTTCTACACTACACTACATGTTCTTGGGACTCACGTACCATCTGCTCTGTCCTGGGCAAAGGTAAGAGGCAGCTGGCCACAGCTCTCAACACACAGCCAGCGCGGAATTAAAAACCAAACAAACCGGTTTCGATAATTCAGCTTTGGTTGTGTAAGATGTTAACATTGGAAGTAGTGGGCTGAAGGATATACACAAACTCTCTGTAATTTTTGTAACTTTTTTCCAAATTTAAAGTTATTTCAAAATAGAAATTTTTAAGAAAGCCCTCGAAAACCCTACCTTTTTGCTTTGCGCACCCGGCCTGAAGTTCGCTAAGAATTCACTTTAACTGAAATAAATGGCCCGAAGTTCATAAAAAATTCACTTTAATCTTGCACTAACTTTCTCACCTGTTTTTCTTCATAGTCTCAGCTCCTGATCACATTATGCTCGAGATTCACCTCTACAGTTTGACACTGGCTGCTGGCCATCACTTTCTGAATTTTGTTTTCTTTTCCCAAGCACCCTTTATTTTTGGAGCCCACTTATCTGATATAGCTCCTGGGATCCTTCCCAAGATGTAGATCAGGCTTCCCAGGGCTCACAACAGGACTCTCGTCTTCCAGATAGCTACCGTGGGTGCCCATCACTTTTAAGTTTGTAGGTGTCCCTCACGGAAGAATGAACGTGGACAGCCTCGCCCCTCACCCTCCTCTCAGAGACGTTGCTGACAGTCCTCCTTCACCAGTCAGAACTTGGCTCTGAGAGGTTGACCTCTGGTATGTTTCCCATCGGCGCTTAAGCCCTAAGCCACCCTGACCAGAAGAGGGAGTAGTTACAATAAGGAACCTTCCAGCTTAGTCATTAGTTTTCCCAACTCCAATTGTTTGCCTACTAGTCTGTTCAAAAGGATCCCTGCTCCTGTTTCTCACTTGGCGTAGACTGCTGTACTAAATTCTTACCGTTTAAAAAGATTAGGACCTTTTCCTCTCATTTTTTGAAACAATATGTGCACAGAAAAAAAATTTAAAAACCAAAGCCTCTCGTAATTGCATCAAGCAATGAAAAAGCGATAGCCACTGGGATAACAACTGCCATATATATATATGGCAACCGAGATGTGTGTGTGTGTGTGTGTGTGTGTGTGTATTTAATTAGAATCATCATATATTTCAATGTATATTTATTTTCTGGCATTTTGATTCTGAACTCAATAAAGAGTATCTACCAGAAAGACCTACATCAGACCTCCAACATCGTGCACAGCAGTTAACGTGCTCTCTAATGTTGGGAACAACTCAAGGATATTGCTATCGCTGCTACCATTTAAACTTGCATCACAAATTTCTGCCAATGTAAGAAGACAAAGAAGAAGAAGAAGAAGAAGAAGAAGAAGAAGAAGAAACAGGTAGACTTAATACCGGGAAGGAAAAGACAAAACTGTTCTTTATAGATAATTACCACAAAATGCGAGGTATAGTACACTGCGAAACTACTAGGAATAATGAAAAAGTTTAAGAAAATCCATATACATGATCAAAATCATTGTTTTCTTTTATACTATCAACAACAACACAGAAATACACTTTAAAAATCCCTGCCATTTGCAACCAAGTGGATGGAACTGGAGGGTATTATGCTAAGTGAAATTAGTCAGAGAAAGACAAATATCTATGACTTCACTCTTAGGAGGCCTTTAAGAGACAAAACAGATGAACATAAGGGAAGGGAAACAAAAATAATATAAAAACAGGGAGAGGGACAAAACAGAAGAGACTCATAAATATGGAGAACAAACTGAGGGTTACTGGAGGGGTTGTGGGAGGGGGGATGGGCTAAATGGGGAAGGGGCGCTAAGGAATCTACTCCTGAAATCATTGCTGCACTATATGCTAACTAACTTGGATGTAAATTTTTTTTTTTAATTTTTTTTTTTCAACGTTTATTTATTTTTGGGACAGAGAGAGACAGAGCATGAACGGGGGAGGGGCAGAGAGAGAGGGAGACACAGAATCAGAAACAGGCTCCAGGCTCTGAGCCATCAGCCCAGAGCCCGACGCGGGGCTCGAACTCACGGACCGCGAGATCGTGACCTGGCTGAAGTCGGACGCTTAACCGACTGCGCCACCCAGGCGCCCCATAAATTTTTAAAAAATAAAAAATAAAATTAAAAAAATAAAGTAACTTTACTCCCAACAACTACACACTGACTGAATCACATTGCCTTGAGTTGTTTCTTTTGTAGCTCGTGTAACTTGTAAAAATTATCTTATTTCTATATTTGTTTACCAGTTTGTTTCCCCAGCCAAATAAAAATCATAAAGGAAAGGAAAAAAAAATCCCATTCCCAGTAAGCACAAAGAACTCTTTAAAATACAGGACAATAAACATAACATGATATGTGCAAGACTTACATAAGAAACACCTGTATTAGTGAAATAGGGACACTTGGGTGGCTTAGTTGGTGGAGCGTCCAACTGATCCCATGGTTCGTAAGTTGGAGCCCCACATCCGGCTTGCTGCTGTCAGCAGGAGCCCCGCTTTGAATCCTCTCCCTCTCTGTCTCTGTCCCTTCCCTTTCTTGTGCTCTCTCTCTCTCTCTCTCAAAAATAAATAAACCTTAAGAAAAATATATTAGTGAAATAGGGGCGCCTGGGTGGCTCAGTCGGTTGAGCGTCCGACTTTGGCTCAGGTCATGATTTTGCAGTTGACGAGTTCCAGCCCTGCGTCAGGCTCTGTGGTGATGGCTCAGAGCCTGGAGCCTGCTTCGGATTCTGGGTCTCCCTCGCTCTCTGCCCCTCCCCCACTCACGCTCTGTCTCTCTCTGTCTCTCAAAAATAAACATTTAAAAAAATTTAAAAAATACTAGTGAAATACATAAATGAGGACCTGAATAAATAGATGTATTACAGATTGATGTTGTCAAGGTATAATTACCCCCAAATTAATCAATATGAATTCTGTGCAAATTCCATCAAAATCCTAACAGGATGTTTCAAGGGATCTGATAAACTGTTTCTAGCATTTGCCTGAAAGTGAATGAGCAACGATTGCCATGAAAATGTTGTAAGGGATTCTTTGTCCTGTGCAGAGCAGAGATCTACTGTAATTTTTGAAATACGGTTTTGGCACATGAATAGCCCCAAACATCAATAGAACAGAGTAGATTCAAGAAAAAGACCCCCAAATATTGAGAATTCAGTACATAATCATGTTGGCATTTCAAAGCAATGGGGGAAAAGATGGTATTGGGATAACTGGCTTTCCTTAGCAGAGTAAAAACTTAGGTGCTTACCTGAAATAAATTATAGATATTAGATGTACACACACACACACACACACACACTAGGTGCCACAAAATAAATTACAGATGGCTGAAATCCTGAAGAGTTAAACATAGAGAGAAAAATAACTATGAAAGAAAAAAAAATACAGGAACATTTTCCCATCTTTTGTGTGGGGAACATGTTATAGGTGAGGTTCTCCCAAAACTAGGCTCTGAAATGGAAAGTTGTGTGCAAGGGAGCTCTTCAGATTCAGTACTTATGAGGGAAGAGAAGGGATCAGGATTAGGTAAAGAAGCCGGGCTGAGATACAATTACAATGAAGCCTCATCCAGTCACTGGGTGCAGGCTGACCCCCATGGGGGAGGTGACCTGGGGAGCGGGGTCGCTCTCTTAGGCTGAGAGTGACCCTCAGAGAGGGCTGACAGCTTCAGTCCCGAGGAGATCTCGTTTGTGCAGTGCACAATCCACACTTGAACAGCATGGATCAATTTCTTCTTGTACATTTGGGCAGCAGCTCCTCCAAGATCCCACAAGTATCTTTTCTTAGGGAAAACTTACAAAGGGAAGATTAGTAGAATGACTTACAGCTTCCACCGCTGCCGCTGGTCTTGAAGCCATAACTGATACGCAGTGTCTCCTTCTCTTTCCCAGTCCAGATTCCCCGTGTCCTTCACCAGAACCCCAGCGAGTCTGGATGGCTTACTTGGTGAGGTGAGCCAGACCCTCATCTGAGGGTCCGAGCCTCTGATCACTATGCACTTCTTTTTTTTAATTAAAAAAATTTTTTTTTAACATTTATTTATTTTCGAGACAGAGCACAAGTGGGGGAGGAGCAGAGGGAGAGGGAGACACAGAATCTGAAGCAGGCTCCAGGCTCCGAGCTGCCAGCACAGAGCCCGACACGGGGCTCGAACTCATGAACTGCGAGATCATGACCTGAGCCGAAGTCGGACGCTTAACCGACTGAGCTGCCCAGGTGCCCCTGATCACTATGACTTTTCATGCCATGGCTATTGTATTCATTTGTCCTCACAACTGAATAAGGGACATAGATGCTTGCACATTCTGCAGTGCCAGAAAATAAGAAAGCGTTCAATGAAAAAGCCCAACAGTGATGGGAGTGTGTCGAAGAGAGGCGGGAATGACGCGAAAAGAATTACCTCTGGCCAAAGCTGAAACAATTGGAGGTAAAAAAAAAAAAAAAAA